>NC_143567.1:86688500-86849000 GCF_054136105.1 Typopeltis vanoorti
CGAGTTCATTCTCTGATTTTGCATACAACTTCAGATCGTCCATGTATAAAAGGTGAGATATCTTTGCACTCTTTTGCGCAGTTTGATAACCATGAGCAGTTTTATTTAAAATTCTAGTTAAGGGGATCAATGACAATATAAACAATAGAGGGGATAATGAGTCTCCTTGACAGATGCCCCTCTTTATATTTATCTCTCCAATTTCTTCTCTATTCAGAACCAACGTTGTTTTCCAATTTTTCACCGGATTGCAAAACGTTTTGTATTCGCTAATACCAAATAGTTCTGTGCATTTTAAAATTCGACCATCAGGCACTGAATCAAACGCTATTTTATAATCTATCCAAGCCATATGTAGGCTGGTTTTTCTACGTTTTTTAATTTTTTGTCATTTTGTCAATCAGAAATAGATATTTTGTGCCTCTCGAATTTTTTTGTTGCTATCTTTCTGTTCAATCGGATAAAACAAATTTGCATTAAGATAGCTGCATATTTTGTCAGTTAGTATGTTTGTGAGTAGCTTAAAAGTTTTTGACAGGCAGTTTATTGGTAGTAGGTTTTCTGGCTTTCGATCTTTTCCCTTATCCTTTATGATCAAACACGTTTTGCCTGCTTTAAGCTATTCTTCTCTGCTTTATCCTTCTAAAACATCGTTAAATTGGCTAGCAAGTCTGTCGTGAAAGCCTGCCAGATATTTCGACCAATAGCCATGTAATTCCTCCTACCCTGGTGTTGACCAATTTTTTTATCCTTTTAGCTTTCTTGCTTTTGAACCATTTCATTTAATTTCATCTGGGTAGTGGCCCTTCCCATTAAGGGAAGGACCACTACCCAGACAGGTTTCGACCTTACTCCACCTTTACCACGAGTCTCTTTAGACCTGAAAATACTTAAGGCACAAATTTGACTTACCTGCTTGTTTGCTTACTTGGGGAAGAGGATTAAAACCAAGTTTATAAAATTGCTTGGTATCTTTAACGTATAGTATACCGATGGTAAAATCTTTCTACTTCTTTCTCTCATCCTGAGATTTTTATTTAATAAGGTCAAAGCACCTTGTGGCAACTTGTATAGGTAAAATTTATAAGTTCTGCATTACTTTAGCCTTGGCATCTCAGGGTTTGGCTCCCACTGACTAGACCTAAATAAAGCACGAAACTAGTTGGAAGCTTGGTGTAACGGCTCCTGCAAGTTTAGTTTTATGGTTTATGTATATCCCTTATTTTATATATATATATAAAGCTCAATGATATAAATCTAATATGTATAAAAATGATTAATAATAAACTACTATTTAAAAATAAACTTAAAAGATAATATAATAAATAAATAATAAGACTATTAATTTTGTTAGTATTTTATTAATTTATTTTAAAGTAGGATCATAAATAAATATACCAAAATTTAAATAATATAAACTTCATACTTATTCTTTACCTGTTAAAAAAGTGCGGAAAAATTTTATATTGGGCATTGATTTAGCTATGGTCGCTAAAGAGATCTTGTTCCTGTGTCACTTGATTGGGATAAAATCTATTTCATTCTAGTAATGGATTTTGCATAAAGAAATGTTTTACTAGATGCATGGATGGGAAACCCAGCATGAAAATCGTTTTTAATATGCAATGGGAAATTGATTTTCTTGAAAGAATAAACCATTTTAGAAGGAATGTTTTCTTATAATTAATAAAATCGTTTTATAACTCAGGCAATAGTGGGATGCCAAAAATCCAACTAGATTCGTAGTCAGCTGAACTACGTCCTTTTTTTTTGTTGTTCATCTTATGCTACCTCAGACAATCGTGCAACTATATTTTGCGGGTCACTAAAATAATTAGCGTCTCCTAGCAACACGTCATTGTTAGAAACAGACAGAGAGACACAATCATTTGGGGGACAAAGAGATCGAAATGTCATAAATTTTCACATAAATACACAAACAACACTTAGTTCAGGTATTTAAATAATAGTAAGTAATATACTATTTTTTTGATCGCCAACGTGCATTTTCGTTCAGATAAATGGTTTCCAGTTCAGACAATTTTTCATGTAATTAGCTGAGGTAAGCTTGCAAAAATATCTGTTTTTGCAGATGTCTCGTGCAGATGAAGAAGAATAGCTGTGAGTAACACTCTCCGCGAAGCAACTATTCCTTTAGAAGCATTTGTTCATAATTAGCATACATGAGCGTTCTTGGTATGAATGACCTCCGGAACCTTATCCAGTTTGTTTAGGCCACAGAAGCAGACAATTATTAGGATAATTACACGGTGCTCTAGTAGAAATTGCACCCATGCATTTCTGAGCCTCTCGCGCAGATCACCTTTTAGTGGCGTGTCCATATTTTTAAGGAATATGAAAATTCGTCAAGAGCGTTGATTAATATTTAGTGACACGATACCCTAACATAGTTAACGGTAATTGGAAACTGTCTTGCAAACTTGTACAGAAACTCGAGCACCAGGATAATTTATTGGTGAAAAATCTGGGCTGTGAACTCTTGGAAGTTTCTTTAGATTTATGTCACGACATCTAAGATTCCGAGCCCCGTGTATCATGTCATCATTTACGAGCACGTGTAGTCTATGTGTTCTTCGGCTGGTTTGTGAAATAAAAACGCAAGTTTACAGGATAAAAGTCCTTTAACATCTGCACGAGACCATCTAACTGACATTCAGATGAAAATCCCTTATAAATAGTCCTTGAATCCTACAAGGAGGGATTTCAATCCCAAATATTTTCAACAAAAAATGTGTTCATTTTTGATGAAATTTAGTATTTTAAACCTTTACTAAACTTGCATCAAAATTGAAGTGTAAGTTTGACAAATTTGGTACTTGACTTGACAGTTTATTACAGTTCAAAACCAACGTTTAGCGACATTAATGAGAAGTTTAGGTTACTAAGATTCTAATTCATCTCGCAACTTTGCTGCGTATTGTCTCAAGTAATCCCAGCAAATTTAAGAAATATTATCCCTTGTCCGATACATTTGTAATAGAGAATGTAACTCCTTAAAAATTGTTCTGAGATTTAATATTAATTAATCGAGGGCTGAAATTTCGTGCTCGCCACTAAACCGTGCAATTTCAATCTGAGTTCGAAGTAACAATTTACCATTTATAAAGAATATGAATATTGATGCCAGTTTCTCATCAATAATAAATACACTGTCTGCCAAAATTATGGTATTGAGTAAGGTATTATAGCAATGACAGAAATTATTAAAGGGTTTTCCAAACTTTGTCTATAATAAAACTGTTTCAATGGATTTTGTGTGATTTAAGTATTAATAAGGTCCACTAAAGAAGAGGTCCAGCATAGCCATTTCCTAATTCTTGGTTTCTGCTCGTATCCAACAGCTGATCTTCTTATAGACTTAAAAATTGCATATCGTTTAGCGGCATACCTATTTCTGCAATTAGAACAGTATCTCATAAATTTTGAGAGGATAGTGCATCTAAATTCTGAATTCTATGTTGAAGAACTATCACATTACAGTAAAGAAAACCTTAACGAATTTCAAAATGGTTAAGCCTAAAAATGCCCATTGAGACTTTCCGTATTTTAGCAAATGAACGCTCTTTAGGCGATCAACATTAACCGATCCTTTTAGCTCCAGTCTTGATTTATGAGGACCATCAAACACACATTGTTTCACTTTGGGATATTGCAAGATTCAACGAAGATAATAATAGCATTCAGGGGTTTCGTAACAGGTCTTAATGTCTCTACTTAAGCGTAAGCGTGTTGTTTTTAGAGCTAATATTGCTCAAGGAAAAGTATGCAGTTTTTGACATCGACTGTTGAATACACGAAGAGATATTTTGTTAGCATTTTCTCATTTTTTCTTTTCTAAATATGATTGGTTTTACTATCAAATGTGCACACATTTTTATAATTTTAGTGCTGAAATTTCCCTGCTTTTTACAGTAACAGAGGCATTTATCTTGGACGGGATTCTAAGTAGATTGAAACTATTACGGAAATTTCAAATTCAATCTAGCATTTTATTATCTATTGTTTAAATAAAATTATTTATCACAATTTGTATACATCCTATCAATGTTTTTTTTTTTAATTCTCTGTTATTTTAACTGTAAATAGATTTCTAAGCATAATGAGCGTATTAGCAGGATAGAAAGATAAATGCATTTAATACCTCAATTCTTGGGTTCGTTTTAAATTAGATTTTTTTTTATTATTTTATCAGATAGAAACAATCGTCAATGAAAGTTCACAGTTTTAACTTTTGAAATCTTTCATAGTTGATTAACTCGTAACTGAGGTAAATACACCAAGTTTGTATCGATGTCCCCGTGCGATCAAAATTAACTTGCTGTACTCAGTATCGGGGGCTGTCACGCCAGGTACAAAACAATCGTAAAAAGATGCATTTCGAAATATTTGTTTTTCACTAACTAACACTATTTTTTAAATCAATTATTAAATTTAGAGCCGTTACCAAATGTTTAATCTAAATTTGTCATTAAAATAGGAATTATTATTATCATTTCCCAATAAAAATTTTTAAAAAAATATACGACAAAATATTATTAATTATTATTGTAATTAGCACCCCAAACAATTCTAAACATTATAGGGAAAAAAGATTCGCATTTGAATGCAGATAAGCAGACGACAATATAGAGAGAACTGATTGGTGCTTCTCTAGATGACGTTTAAAGCAATACCGTCACAAACAAAGTTAAATTATATTTCCTGTTACATTTTCATCCATTTGACGCTGTAGGAGTGAGAATGACGTTCCTAATAACAAAAGAAATTTGATATCACTTACGAAATCTTCGCATTCCACAGTGAAGAATCACGATAAAAATAAAATACTTATTCGATGGTTTTATTGGTGTTTATGAAAAGATAAAACATCACAGCTACCGTTTTTTCCGAAATAAGTCCTGCGAAGTAAGCTTGCAAGGACACTAGTAAAAAATTGATTTTTGTGTGTGTGTTTAGAGTATTAAGAAATTTGATATTATCTCATTTTTTCATAATTAATGGAGACAGACGTTACCAAATCGGTAATTTTCAGTTCTCTCTTCTCTGAAGATGTTCTTGAATGTCATATCGTTTAAGAGAAAAAATATCACACTCACGCACGTACGCACGCAGGCACGTACACACACATTTTAATGTTTAATTTAAATTTTATTTCTACTTGTTAATGTATTTAAATATTTTAAAATTTTTAATGATTTTCATTTTCAAACTTTTTAAAAGTCAAACATTATGTTAAGTGTTCAATTAAATTAAATTTTCAATTAAACGCAGGACGCAGGACATATATGGCGCAGAGAGTGAAGCTTGACGCTTTTCATATTCCCTGTTGTCTGTTTCGGGAGCAGTGATGGGAGAGATTTGTGAGCTATTTTAGCTCGCCCTGAGCGGGCAGAAGTGATTATTCGTCGTTGGGTGTTAGGATGGCTTTTGGTCTTTTATGTTTCCAGTAGTCATTACCGTCAATTGATACGTGTTGTATCAATTGGATGGATAGATGTCTTCATAAAGAATTTTTCTGCTAGTGAGCGTAGTAGTGGAGAGATGTAGGGGATATTTATGTCCCGGTGGATCTGGGCGTTCCTGATGAACCACGGGGCGTCCAGAATCATTCGCAGACACTTGTTCTGTAGTCTTTGTAGCTTGAGGATGTTTGTCTTGGAGGTATGGCTCCAGGCTGGGGAGGCGTATATGACTGTGGGACGGATCACTGTCTTGTACAGTAGTATTTTATTTGTTGAGCTTAGTTTGCTGTGTCTGTTGATCAAGGGATACAGCTGGGCGATAACTTTTGAAGCTTTGGTGCATATGCTCTTGATGTGGCTGTTGAAGCATAATCGCTTATCGAGAAGTATTCCTAGGTATTTTGCTTCAGTTTTCCAGGGAATTTTAGAGTTGAACAGGGTGATGTCTCCTTTGGGGGATGCTCGTCTTCTTGTGAAGAGCATCGTTGTACTTTTCTGGGGGTTTAATTGTAGTCGCCAGTCTTTAAACCATTTTTTTAGATTCAGGATGGTGTCTTGTAGTTTTTTGGTGACGAGAAATGGTTGACGAGATCTGGCTAGAATAGCCGTGTCATCAGCATAAAGGGCGATGGTGGGTGTGAGAGGATTTTGAGGGATGTCTGCCATATAGATGTATTTTTAATTAAAAAAATTATATCAACTTTAAAGTATTTTAATGTGAAAAAACATTGTGTGTAACTTCTTAGAAAAAATATGTCCTTCATAATTTCTTGAGATTTCAAATAACTCTGGTGATGTTGTTCTATAATTAATTTCCCATTTTTAATTTGTAAATACTTTCTTGTTCATCTATCTCAAAAATGAAGATTCCAGGTTTTTTCTTATTTATTTATCATAAGCATTTCACTTTGAATCCTCTGATTTCTGCATTTTGTATTGTGCATTTTCTTTCTGATTGAGTCTCATGTGTCGGCTCCATATGTTGTCGTAGATATAATAATGATTTTATAGAGTTTTAGTTTTAGTCAGAGAAAAATTTACCAACTAGCGAAATGTAGAAATAAAACAGCTAAGGACATCTTACATGTGAGGCAGATCAAAGATGCTGAAGGAAGAGTATTATGGAGGGATGTGGACATAAGAAACAGATGGAAAATATACTTTGAGGGACTTTTGAATGAGGAAAATGCAAGGACTCACAGAGGAGATGGGCAGCCTTCTGAGGAGATGGTGCAGAACATCAGTAGAATGGAAGTGATGGAGGCCATGAAGAGGATGAGGAATGGAAAAGCGGTGGGCCCCGACAGAATTCCAGTGGAGGCATGGAAGGCACTGGGGGAAGAGGGAATTGACCTGCTGTGGGACCTGTTCATGAAAGTTTGCCAACAGGAAAATATACCCGAGGAATGGAGGGAGAGTACTCTTGTTCCCATCTACAAGGGTAAAGGGGATGCACAAGACTGTAAAAATTACAGAGGAATAAAGTTGTTGTCCCACACAATGAAGATCCTAGAAAGGGTTCTTGATGGTAGATTGAGGGAGGAGGTGGAGATTGCAAAGGAACAATTTGGCTTCATGCCTGGTAGATCAACAACAGATGCTATCTTTGGGTTACGACAGATGATGGAAAAATATCGAGAGAAACAAAGGGAGCTACATCTGGTATTTATTGATCTGAAGAAAGCATACGATAGAGTGCCAAGGCAAGAAGTCTGGAGGTGTCTGAGGGAAAAGAAGGTGCCGGAGAAATATGTCAGGTTGGTGCAGGAAATGTACAGAAATGTGAAAACAAGTGTTCGGACCTGTTTGGGACAGATAGAAAGTTTTCAAGTAACAGTTTGCTTACATCAAGGGTCAGCATTAAGTCCGTTTCTGTTTAATTTAACATTGTGATGGAGGTGGTAACAGAGGAGGTGAGAGAAGATGCACCTTGGACAATGTTGTACGCAGATGACATCTTGCTGTGTGTAGATTCAAGAGAAGAAGCGGAAACTAAACTGGAAAGATGGAGAAAAGTACTGGAAGAGAGGTATGAGACTGAGCAGAAGTAAGACAGAGTATATGTGTTGCGCAGTGGGCGGTGGCCAGGAGACAGATCTGGAGCTGGAAGGAAATGTCATCAGGAAGGTGAGAGACTTTAGATACTTAGGTTCAACAGTGGAAGAAGATGGAGGAGCTGAGAAGGAAGTGGGATGCAGGATACAAGCGGGTTGGAGGAACTGGAGGGAGATGGCTGGAGTGTTATGCGATAAGAGGGTGCCGATCAATCTGAAAGGCAAAATTTATAGGACAGTAGTGAGGCCAGCTATGACATATGCTATAGAAACTGTGGCCCTGAGGAAAAATAACATCAGCAGGATGGAAGTAGCAGAGATGAGAATGCTTAGGTGGATGTGCGGTGTGACCAGAAAGGATCATCTGAGAAATGACTATGTCAAGGGAACAGTGAAAGTTACGAACTTAGGAGCGAAAATACAGGAGGCAAGGTTGAGATGGTTTGGTCATGTGATGAGGAGGGAGGACGAATATGTGGGAAGAAGGGTCATGCAGATGGATGTGCAAGGAAGGCGGAAGCGTGGGCGGCCAAAGAAGAGGTGGAGGGAGCTGGTAGAAGAGGATTTGAAGATGAAGAACTTGGATGTGGTGACAGCCCAAGACAGGAAGGTGTGGAGGAGACTCATAGCAAACAGTGACCCCACTTAAGTGGGAGAAGCTGTAGAAGAAGAAGAAGAAGATAGAGTTTTAGTTTGAGCCTTTTTATAAATGCTGCTATTTCCCCATATTTCAATTAATTTATTCATATCAGACCATCCTTTGTTAAGCCTGTATTTTACTGTTTCTGTGCCGTCGAGGTTGGGAGTAATGAGTAGATTTCTATATTTGTCTTCTGATAAAGAAGTAATGAAACTAATTTATTTAAGAATACATTTTATTTTAAAATATATTATTAAATACCATAGGTAAAACAAAACCAGTTTAGTATATGAGAAGTGATGAGTGAATTTTACAAGTGATTACGAAACAGATCTACTCAAACAGGAAAGACCAAAAAACCATACGAACTTCCAGCAATGACGCATAATCCCATACCCTTTCAGGGCGAGCAAACAGCTCATAAATTTCTTCCCTCACTGTTCCCTATCAGATAGTGGGGAGTATAAAAAGCTCTGGCTTCACCCTTGGAATCAGTAATATGGTATGTTTTCAAGTGAACGTTTGCTTCTTGGAAAGATTTTTTTTTTGTCTGATAAGTTTGAAAAATGAACTAACTGAGGATTAAATTGAAAAGTAATTCGTAGTTATCAAACTTCTTTATTCAAGCAACACTTTGATTGAAAAAAGAAACAATTTTACATTCAACCAATTATTAATGTTTATAAATAGTTTTATAGCGTTGCAATTATTCTGTCTATCAATGTCTACAAGAAACAATTATCTTATAGAGAACGTGATGATGGGAAAATTCGCCTAGCTGTAAAGCAGCATATTAAGGCACACAAATCATCAAAAAAGACACGCTAATATTAAATATCAGTACATTGATCAGTTTTATTTATATATTTCCTGTTTGATAATAAATGCAAGTGACGTTTTGGGCGCACTTCACAATGGCGGTAGCTTCATTTGCAATTAATGGGTGCTAATGAATGTGCCTGCCAGCCGTGGGTCTTTGCCTGCTGAGACTAATATCAACACCGCACGTGCCCTGCCTTACATGTGTTCTAGTTGTTTCTGTTGTCATTTCACTGTGATGTTAAATACAGTAAGCGCTGAAAAGAATCATTTCCATCTGTCACTCTTTTGACATATTCGGACGAGATAAGCAATGAAGAAGAAAATGCCGGTGTAATTCTTACTGCTTGAATTGTACATAAACTCTGAAACTTTTAGAGGAAAGACTTAATTATCACAAATTGACAGGAGCGTGGAAATATTCATAGCGATTCTACGTTTGTCACTCAGAAGTCAACGACTCTCATAAGTGAATAATATTATTCAAGCAGAAACGACACAAACACGTTCAAACTCCAATAAAATTATTCATAAACATTGACATCAGAAAGAATAACAAACATAGCAACTTTTACTAAAAATATACCATCGACTGAAGTTTATTTTTCCTTTTGATTTCTCGTAGGCAAAACACAGACATACAAATGGACATTAGAGTGCAGAGACGCATAGTATCTGCTATTTTGAAGCGGGTTGTATTATGTGAAGTGCGCTGGTTTCGCAGAAAAACAGGAATGTATTTCCTGTAAAAGAACGATAGGATTTATGGACGCAATTCCTTTGTGAAAGGTATCTGCATCTTCTTTTGTCGTAAGAAAATGTAATGCTAGTCTTGAGAAAGCGAAATCGATTTTTAAAAAAAAAATATAATAACTTACGGAGTGCTTCCTGAGCTAAGTAATATTTGTTATGCTCCTTACGAAAGAACCAAGAAACAAAATGGCCCTGTTATGGATACCATGCATCAAATATTCTAAGCCAAGTAAAGTCTATAAAGGTTTTTATCTGTCTAAAGAGAAATGGTTCACTAAAGAAGTTAATGGCTCCGTGAACCGTTTAAAAAGATATTCATAAGAAATGTAACTCACTAAGGATTTTTTATTAAACGTCATATAAATTTTTTTACTTAATTGCAAAAGAGTGAAAATTCTCGATTCCTTGTAATATATGGAACTTGTTTTTGATTGCAACTAATATTTTGCATGTTTGAAAATATGAAGAGAATATTACTTTAGTAAAAGAACGTAAGAAAGAATAATTTTCTCGTTTATTATTTTATTTAAAATTTGGCGACATCTGAATGGCTTAATTACATTTCAATACTTAAAAACTACATAAAATTGAACTAAACGTTTATTTTACTACATTTTCAACCGAATTCATTTTAATAAATTTTAATTCATTTTAAATTTTAAATTTTAAATTTTAAACGTTTTAATTCATTATTATTTTAATGGGTAATATAGCCAACTTTCGTTTAGGTGTGTTCCTTTTTTTTTTTTTTTTTTTTTTTACAATGTCATTGGCTCTTTACTCGAAACTTAGGCCATTACTGAAGTGTTATAAAAGTAACATATGAAGAATAATATTGGAGGAAAATTCGAACGTACCTTTTTTGGACGTTGTTTTTTCTCTCCTTATCCCGGCGATACATATTCATCGGCTGTTAAGCTGTTAAAGGAAGAGGGTTTGGGGGAAATGGGGAAAGTAATGTGGGAGGGAATGATTAATACTTAATAATAATAATAATAATATACATATAAAAAATGTTTTTTATATGTATATTATTATTATTATTATTAAGTGTGGGGTAGAGAACGTTTGGGAGGGGGAGGTGAGAGAATGATCTGAAGATAGAAATTATTTTTGGTGGAAGAGGAGGGATTGATGGGAAAAAGTCAGGAATGGGAATTAAGGGGTGTGAGCCGTTTCGACATTGTGTCGTCTTCGGAACTCGTGAGGATCTTTTTAATTTACTTTCTTATTTAATAAAAATAAAATATTGTTATTTTTAGTTATAATAATATAAAAAGAAATAAATAATAATTTAAACAATAAATCAGAATTAAATTTTCATCTAAGTCAAATTATATATATGTATGATATATATATATATATATATATATATATATATATATATATATATATATATATATATATATATATATATATATATATATATATATATATATATATATATATATATATTGAGATAAAAAAATTATTTTTTTATCTCAATTAAAAAAAATAAGAACATTAGATTTTGTTATTTACGTTTTTTTAATTATTAACATTGATGATAGTTCTTTAGTTCAATGAGACAAAGTTTTAATGTAGTTAGCAATTGCAAACTGCTTTTCCCTCATCCAAACGTAGCATAAATACAAAAGTTAAGTTTGAAATCATCCTGCAAACTATATTTGCGTTACAACAGGCTAACCTCATATAATGAAACGTAAATGATATATATACATATATATAAATGATATATAAATGATATATACATATATATATATATATAATTTTTTTCTTAAATTCCGAATGAAGAATTTTAAAATGAAATAATTTTATAAATTAAAATTGAATTTCTTTTCGATAAACCTTTTTTCAGTGAGCAATGTTAAGGGAAATATGATACTGAACAGTGTGTGTGTGTGTATGTGCGTGCGTACGTGATAGAGAAGATACTTTCTTGCTTATTATTTAACCATGGAATAGCAAATTTTAATTTTGTGATTGCTAATTTTACATAATTAAGGTTGAGTAGTGAATTTATTTTAGAATTCTAAGAATTGTTTTAAGTTATGTTAAGAATTGAGAAACAGATAGTCATGTATTGCATTAATTGTTTACCAAGGAATTTGCGGGATAACATAACTGACTCAAAATTACTCTCTCTATTTTCTATAAGCTGTCCAACAGGACATTTTTCGTTTAATTTTCCCCACTTGGGTGATCTGCTAGCATGCTACCGTTTTCCAGGCTATTATAATCACTTGGAATGCATTTAGTGTTTAGCTGGTATACTGGACGAGCTTCATTAGCAGACACCCCGAAGGACTGATGTCAAATGGACATCTGGCATATAAAATGAAGGAATTCAGTGAAAACGGAAATAACTGTATTATCATCCGGGCTAGATCCATTCTCATGAGCCATATTCTCTAAGATTGAATTCTTGTCACGCTCATTAGCAAGCAATAAGTACTTCTGAATAAGACTATCACTATCGGAATTTTGTTAGGAATGTTGCATTAAGTCGACAAATATTCGTGTTGGATGATGCTTCCGTACTGTTCTCGAAGTTCTGGGTACTTAGTATCAATTATTCAGTGTTGATTATCTTATACGAAATAGTCCACTTCCAGTCGATCTCGTATGGTTTGCCCATGTGACATACTCTATATTAAACCTTCATTATATGCTGCTTGTCGCTTACTTATATTATATTCTACATCTTATATATTTAATGAATATTTAGGATTTTCATTGCATTGGAACAAATCAATATTATTGAAGAAAATTTCCATCTGAAAATTGTCGAACGTATTGAAGATAAAAGATTTATTGAAGAATTTTCCATGTATTGGAAAAAGCAAAACTTACTGAAGAATATTTTCGTGGTACTCAAAATCGTCAAACGTATTGAAGAATCTTCATGGATAGGAACTTATGGAAAATACTGAAGATTCAACATGGCATTGAAAATCAATAGACTTATTGAAAAATTCAAATCACGAATTGTATTGCAAAATGATCAGACACATTGTAAATCATTATTCTGTTGACAATTGCCAGAATCAAATCCACCATTTGAAGTGTAATTTTTATTTAAATATTTGCAATTAAATTAAACTCAAAATTACCTTTGAGTTTATCATTAACAATATAGTTATTAAAGTAATTGTACCTTAGTTGGCCATCTCCAGCTTTAAGCATCAAATCTCTGGTGAAAAAGGATTAATTATTAGAGTCATTATCATAGGATTTAAAATTTCTCGTTCTTCTTAGCTGTGTCGTAAACCTATAGAAGAGAATCTTTTCTTTATTTTAGAAAAATCGTAATTTCAAAGTAGTTGCCTTCATTGGAATGAGAACCTTTGCCAATTAAAATATGTTAATTACAGAATGGCGAAAGAAAAAAGTATTAAATAACTACGACAGCATTATGTTATGCAGTAAAAGTGAGTACTGTTTTTTTTCCCCATACTGTATTGCAGGATATACAATTTTTTGTTGCTATGCAACGAAATCCATCGTACTGTTCCCTTGACAACTGAATTGGTTTCGTGCCAAGAAGGAAATTCATTGTTCATCCATTAGATCAGTAACAATTTTTTTTTCATTCGTCAATGAAAACAAAAACTTAATTATAAAAAATTACAGCTGCAGTTTTCTTTCATTTTTCTTTTCTGTTCTTAAGGGGACATTTATGCCTTACAGATCACGACATTAACTTCATAAATTAGATCCACTGCGTGTTTTTTCCTTTGTGCTAGTTTTCAGTATTCATTTCCACACTGTTTTATATGAATGACACCAGGAGAGATAGATATAAGATTAAAATGCTAATTTCGTTTCATGAAGAAATTTTTTTAATGAATTTTTGAGAGACTTTTGCTAAATATTGCTCAAGTTAAAACAAAGTTTGACAGAAAACGCAAAATGGTTAAAAATTAAAGCGAAAAAAAATAGAGAAAGTAGCTGAGTATTTGAAGTAATGTTGAAATTATGAGTTTAAGATGTGATTTCGCATATGCAATAAGGCTAAAGTGTGCTTCGAAAAGATATATTTATCAAATAGGCATTCGAAAGTTTACAGAATGAGTTATAGTACATCACTTGCAATAGAAATCCTATTTTTATCTTTTCTTTTAGTTGAATGTGCGTTTTAGTTGAATGAGCATGTTTGTTTATTTACTAAAAGTAATAAAAATGTTTTGTTAGTCGAAAAGAGATATTACTATTGTTAATTATTAAATAAATCGCCCCTCCTAGAAAAAAAAAACACCCGAAACCTCTTCCCATCTAATTGTATTCAAAATTATATTATGCAGAGGACAAGTTTAATACTCAAACTTTTTATGACTAAACAACTTTTGTGTGCAATGGAAGACCTTTCATTTAAGCAGTTCAGACAACTCCATCTAGTTTACTAGATGAAGTGATATAAATGGTTGCTAATTAAATCCGAGCAAACTTTACCACAGCACTTCCGAACTAAATAGTTTTCGTTAATACATTATGGTAATGATGACAGCTGGTCGCCTCCATACTTCTACAATTTCATGAGAACCCCTCTTGGGCCGACTGACTTCCCGTCACGTGATCTCGCCAAGGCATTTCGGACCTCATCTGCCAAAAATGGATCCACTTGCTCCTGTATCCTCAAATCACCATTTGTAGTCTTTCCTATTTTCTGTCAGAATTCTCGGTCAAATTTCTCTGTCTGACAATTTAAGGTCCTTAAATGGTTTCAACTCATCCAGATTGCCATAGGTATTAATCACACTAGAAGGGATGTACAGTTTCTATTTTTCCATGCATACTATGGTCCTACATGCCTGTGCCAACCGATTATATCCTAATGAGTGATTAATCTTAGAACAAACTTAGGTCCAACATTCTTCCTTACATTTTTTTACTTTCCTTTTAATAATTAGACACTTTTCCTGATCTTTCTGTCTTATATGCATCCTTTTTCTCTGTGATGGTCTCAACAGCTTTTCCTGTTATCCATTCCAGCTTACTATGATTCAGATTCCTTTCAATACCGATAGCCTCCTTCGCTGCCTCATGAACAACCCCTTTAATATGATTATATATTTCATTAGCATTCCACTTCTCACATCCATCAAAGATCAGCCAAAGATTAAACCAGAACCCTAACTATATAGCATGCTTCACCTTGATAGCAACATCCTACTCATTTCTTCTTTCATTCATTGCAAGGAAAAATAATCTGTCGATTAAGTCTTTGCGACATTCTGCACCTCTCAATACTAACATGCCCATTACAATGCAGGGTATCTGTTGTTTTTTGTAATCACGTGGTCGAAAATAGATCGTAAACCTCATGTATGCTGAACCCAAACTAACCTAAACTAAGTAACTAATATTAATTCAATTGTTATATGAATACTGTCATAAAATCACATGTTGGAGAAGTAAAAAAGTTTTAGTGAATTTCACAACGAAAATATATAGCTATCCTCGCGTTTAGATATTAAATGAAATCAAGTATAACTTAAATAAACTTTGTTTTTCACGAAATCCTAAATAACACAATAAAAAATAACAAATTCGAAAAAATTCAAAGTAAAAAATATAAAACAAGATAAAATATAATACGTACATGTGGAAGTGTTGTATATCGACTGTCTCATTGTAGTATGGACCAATATATATTTGCGCTATAAATATCCGTAGATCATATTATGTTCTTTCGGCTAGTGGTCCTTTGAAAAAATAATAGATAGATGCTTTTTTCACAATCAAATTTTATGACCTTATTTAAGTTAAGGGATATTGCATTCCATATTGTTTCTTAGCCGAATAAGAAACTCAAAGCGTTTCATGCCGAAAATAGAAACTATATAAAGTTCGGCGAGTCCAAGCGTAAGCAAATACCTGGATAGAGCAACACCTTCTTTTGTTGCACTATCCAGGTATAAAAAAAACTTAGAAGTTTTTTAAAAAATGAAATATTAATATAAATATTATATTTGCTTACGCTTGGACTCGCCGAACTTTATATAGCTTCTATTTTCGGCATGAAACTCTATGAGTTTCTTATTCGGCTAAGAAACAATATGGGATGTAATATCCCTTAACTTAAATAAGTTCATGTCGCCGAATTGAAGCCATTGGCTCTTCATATAATTAGAAATTTTATGAGTATTTTATGGACAATACTATTTTTAGGCCATGTAACAGTTTTATGGACATCTTTTTGATGACGATATTATATTATTCTCTTGTATTTCTTAAGAGTATCCATTTTTAGTTTTAAATCTTATGTATTTCTTATTTTTATTCAATATTTCATAGGATATAAGTGCTTAGTTATTTTAATTATATGTGATTTTTATTCTATAGAACTGACGCAACGAAACGTCACAACTTGCGTGTTGGTAGGAAATGTTCTCAGAATGATTGGTGTTTGCTAGAAATAAAACTGGAGCTTCAGAGAGAGAGACAGAGAGAGAGAGAAATCTAGACGCAGGCTAGTGACTCCAACACTAAAACCCATAAAAATAATGAATTGTGGTCTGACTGAATGCTTTTTTTTTTCATTTACGATCCACTATGCAATTTGAGTCAACAATTCGTCCAACTTGAAGCTGGTAACCTCACCGATTCTGTTGATAGTGACAATCCGTAACTGTCGATGGATTATCACTTCTTGGGTCGCATTTAATACGTGTTCGACCTTCACGGAAAAGAGATAACGACCGTGACAATGCTGTCATATCCACAAACCTCACCTAAAGTACTGTCGATCTCAGTTTGAATTTTTTCCCACATAAGGCACAATCTTAATGTTCTAACACTGTTTATTGCGCGATATCCTACTTGAATAAGATATTTTCTCCATGACGTTTGTTACAATTAACGTGAAGGTGGAGACTATAACATTATGCCACGTCCACGCATGCGCTGGGCGTAAAGTTTGAAATAAAAATAAATTTTGAAACTGATCTCTGAGCACACTGCATGATTAAAATCACGTTATCTTAGTTAATTTGAAACTCATCAAAGCAGTTACATTATTTTGTCTCCATTCCAAAAAATAATAATAATAAAGTAAAACTAAGTAAACAAAAAAACAAAAAGAAAGAGGAGTGAAAAATAAAATACATAGGAGGAAATAACAGGACTCCAGAAAAAGTATGAATTTAAAATAAATAGAATCGTGCAGACATTCTCCGAAACAAGATAATTGCATATGCTGCAAACAATTTCGAAGAAATTACTCTGGGCAAGATGAATATTATACGATAATAAATGGAGAAACTAGGATAGTGGCAAACATAATCTGTAGTGAAGGAAAGTATAATATGATAAAATGGAATTTAAATAAGTGAAATATTAACTACGTTTATTATTAATTAATAAATAATTTTTAATTTAATTAATCAATAATACTTCCTTAATTAGAATAACTATTATAAGCAATTTCATTAGTTTTTTTATATTTTATCATAGGACATTTTATTTATTATTATTACTTCAATTGTATAAATCTTTATAAAGTTTTATTGTTCATGATCACTTCCTTAACAAGGAATAACCTTAGAAGTTTTTTAAAAAATGAAATATTAATAATAACATTTCTTTTTTTTTTTTTTTGCCCTGTGAGGTGCTCTGGTGAGAGAAATGATAATTACTGCAATTACTGCTATCATTACTGATAATTACTGCTAGAATTCTTACAGTAGAGCCGATTTCTGTACTTTCACCGTCTGTGTAGCTCTTTGGGTGTTTTTGGCTGTGTATCAGATTCTTACTCACAGCTGCACCAATGAATCTTTTTTAATGCTTTGATTTTAATTAGCGTATATATAATTAACAATCGTAAGCTTTAATAATGGTTGTTTTTAATAACATGACCACGATAATTAATAATTAATAACAATTCCCTTACCATAGGTATAAATATTGCGTATGATGATCTAATGAGGTCCACAGGGCTGATCGACATCCTCTTATACAACAAATAATATTGTTATTGTTAATACCATGCGTTTTTTTGTTTTTAAATTATATATATTCTCTGCTCGGACTGTTTAATTAGCAGATTCAGAAACACCAATTTTGAGAAGGAAAACTCTTCTACCTCAGAATAAGAAGCACGTAAACGCCTTTAGATGAAAAACTGTTATAAATTTCTTCAAATCCTCGATAATATTTGGCTAAGGTTTTCCAAATAAAAAGTAACATTAACTACAAAGTTGAGGATAATCTTCGCCCGAAGTGCGGCAGGACAGAGTATCCTAGAAACATCAGTAGACCTATTGCTGGCGTAAAGAGGGATTGAAAAACCTGACACAGAACGGAAGTCCAGTTCGAAGCCAAGTACACAGAGGGTAGCAGCTATAAAGTGAGTTGACCCGTTTGTTAAATTTCCTTGAGCTTTTAAGAGAACACTTATTAATGGACTGTAAGTAAAGGCTGATCTAAATAGGCATATCTAACAGTTAAAGATTATGAAGTAATTAAGTGTCAGGAATTCGTAGTTTGAATTAAGCCATAGTATAACTGTTTGCTGAATTGGTGAAACTTGCCTATAGAATATTCCCAGCATAGAAAGGAAAGAGCAATTGTGTATAAAAGATATTGTTTATGTGTTCGATGAGGAAGAGTTAACATTTAAGTAATAAGTACCTTTGCTCTGTATAAATGATTTATGTGATATTAAGAAAATTAGTTAAATATGTGATATGATTTGTGTGAGAAAATTCAGGAACTTAACTAGTCTATTTATGCAGATTTGAATTGTGATGTTTATTTTTATTATTGAAAATGCAGTGTAAAATTTGTCTTATGTGAATTAAAATTTTGTTGTTTAAGTATTAATAGAGTGTTGCCTGATATTTTAGTTCTTTGATGTACTGTTCTAAAAAAAACAACTGAGCTTGTGAGCGGGGGAAGATAGATAATTAATACGAGAATTAGATAAAGGGATAGCCACAACTGTATAAAAGAGTAAGGAATGATATCCGAAAGTAGTAATATTTAATGCCATAAAAGGATTTCCTGAGGCGCAGTCACTAATTCAAATAAATATCTAGAGATCCTTGGTATAATAAAAATAGGAATACTGGAGGTAAAAATAAGGAAAAGGAGGATATAAGTTTAAAGTTAATAGAGATGTATAAGGGAAAGAGACAAGTTAATGATTTGGGAATTGACGATAAGATATATAAGATAAATAAGAGAGATATAAAGAAATAAAATAAAGTAAAATATAGAAAAACCCTAAGATATTACAATGGCGCAGTAACGACAGGATATTAAAGAAATAAGGATAATATAATATAAAAAAACACACACATACAGTTTACACAATCCTTCACTTTCCATTGACAGCAAAATCTTGTGAATTTGTCTAAATCAAAAATCAGTATATAATAATATAGATCATATATCAAAAATAACTTATAGTCCTTATAAGGACTGGCTTAAAGGGGCGAAGCAAGAATGCTTTTCATCTTCCCCGTTATCTGTAGAGGAGAGTGTAGGGATTAGGTGTTATTGAGCTATTAAAGCTCTGATCATGGCAGGAGGGTAACAGCAATAGCCGAGCCTCAGTTAAAACTTCAATGGCTACAGCATTGCCATCCATTACCCTCCAAGGGTATTGGATTGAATGAATCAATCACCGCATCTAACGGTCGATTGATTCCTAAAAATAAGTCCTTATATCCTTATAAGGACTGGCTTAAAAGGGGCGAAGCAAGAATGCTTTTCATATTCCCCGTTATCTGTAGAGGACAGTGTAGGGATAAAGTGTTATTGAGCAATTAAAGCTCTGATCATGGCAGGAGGGTAACAACAATAGCCGAGCTTCAGTTAGATCTTCATTGGCTACAGCATTGCCATCCATTACCCTCCAAGGGTATTGGATTGAATGAATCAATCACCGCATCTCACGGTCGATTTGATAACTATCTATGAATAGTTTCTTATAATTTTATAGAATAGAAAAAATTATGGTGTCAATATAGTTCTGAAATTTTGAAGGTAAATTTTCTATAATAAAATTAATTTTGCAATATTTTCAAAATAATTATTTAATACATAAAAATAATAATCGAATTATTAGTAATATTTTAGAAATAAATCTCGAAATAGTTGGAAAGCTACTATTATGATCCCAAAGATAATAATATTTTAGCGTTCCTATTACGTGTGACTTCAGCTCATCAGTTTCTCCCCCGCGTGCGAAAATTCGAAATGTTAAATCCAACAATCCAATAACATTTTAAATCACATTAGTTTCCTCATGGAAATTAAAATTCAGTCCCTTTTGCAGCATAAATAAAAAAATAAGCCAATTACTATTTAGTGAATCTCATCGAAATCTGTTTTAGATGAAGTTACAGTAGCTGAAATGCATCTTGGAATAATTAGAACAATGGCGAATTGGTTTTTATTATAAGTACAGTTTAAATAGCATATAATGTATTAAAGGATGCTGAGTAAAAGATGAGGAACTTTTAACAAAGCATCGATTGAGAAATGAAGTGCATGCAGTTGTTTGTGTCAATGATATTATGCGCAGTTCAATCAGAATATTATGAACATTGCGCATTGGTATTATTTAAGCATTCATTCATTGTTATAAATAATATTTCTCAATTTCAGATATTTACGTACCCCTTCTTAAATTTTCATTATTACAAAGTATCCCCTTATCAAAATAATAAATAAATAAAGTATGTTTCATTGTAAATGTATATTTTATTTGAATTTATATGTTCATGTAAAAAAAGAAATATACCTTTTCCGGAAGATACTTTTCTAGATTCATTTGTAAGCTTCGTGAATGATACATGATAGTAATTTTCACATCATCGTCAATTTGTTCATTTGAACTTGCGAGCAATTGATGAAGAGATGGAAACGCGTCAAACTCTTCATCACTAACTTGCTTTTGCCATAACTTCATTTTTGCCAATGTGTCGAAAAATACACACTGCTGCATAGACAGGCCCTGTATACACAAGCCCTTTTTTTAGATCCGACCATGGATTTCGCTCCGTCCATGCTTATTTCAACACAACTTTTCCATTGAATCTTGTTTTGATGCATAAATCTATATATATTGTTGAATATTTCTTCTCCTGTTGTATGTTTTGGCAAGGTTTGCCAACATATAAAGTCGTCATGAAGATTTTGATTTTTTTCGTACCTAACGAACACTAGAAGTTTTGCAAAATTTGTAATGTCGGTGGATTCATCGACCCACATAATAACGACTCTTACGTATATCGGATAATAATGTTTGTTTTATATTTTCAGCAATTTCAGTGATTCTTCGATGAACAGTACTATTTGAAAGGCAAATCCAATCAAAAGATCTTTTTGCATTATCTCCGATCATAATTTCCGCTATTATTTTTGCTGCAGGCTTGACCAAAGTTTCACCAATTGTTTCCGCTGCACCACTTTTTGCTATTAATAGCGACACACGATACGAAGCTTGTATAACTTTTATATTTTTACCCTCCTGACACGATCGACATCATTTTTTGAGATTCTTTTAAATTTTTAGTTTATTTGAAAAAATTCTACAGGTATGTCCTTGTAATCATTGTTTTTCGATTCAAAATGGGGATTTGGATTAGATGGTTTCATGCTTTCATTTTGTAAAGTTTCACCACAAATGGCACATAATGGAATAGGTTCCTCTTGATTTCCCGTCCATGAAAATCCACATTTCAAGTAATTCATATACTTACGAAGATTTTTTCATCTTCTTCCTAGTTGGTTCTCTAGAGATGCCAGACGACACACCCTTATCAATTTCATTTGATCCAGATTCAATATCAAAGTTTTCTTGTTGCTTACAGTTACTTGTATTTGATTTTACACTTACAGTTACTTGATGTTACACTTTTAGAACTTCCTTCACGTAGATCATCTTCAAGGCTGGTACGGCCACGTTTAAACTCGGCAGCTCATTTCTTAATTGTCGAAAACTAACGAGACGAGTGCCCATAAACTTTTATAAACTTCGAATGAATTTCATTTGGCGTTAAACCTTCTTTTACAAAGAATTTAATAACCGCACGATACTTAATATAATCCATTTTCAAGGGATACAGATAACACGTTTGCTTCAGACAGCTGTATAGAACAAACTACTTGATAGAATGACTTGCAATTTCACACTGATGCTTATGACAGATGTACCAACTTAGAAACAAAATCTCTTGCTGATAGTGTTGCTATCTATGGTTGAGGTCGAGAACGTTTCAGACCACCCTCGTACATCTGCCACTACAGCTATCGTCATGTCTTCTAGCTGACAGTACTTTGAATACCTTGTACATAATCAAATTATTAAAAAAATAAATAAAAATAACATGCTTCACTGCAACAAATATAAACTTGAAATACTTTTCTTAAATCAGCAGAAGTTTGGGAAACCAGCCTCATCTCAATAAATACGGTTGTGTTAAACTTCCCATGATTTGAGAAACTTCAATTGCTGGTTCAAAGTACCCCTAGACGGTGCTCCTCAGGGACTTTAAGCTTTTAATCTGATCTTTTCCACTTATTGTATTGAGTGTGTTCGTATGTTTTTACAATTTTGAAATTACATCCCTGACGATGTCTTTGTAAAAGAGACGAAATATAGAATTTTTAGTGGAACCTGTGGCATAGTAATTAAATAATAAAGTTAACACGTAAAAACCACAGTGATATCTTTAATTAGTAAAAGGAGAGATATTTCGTGGTAAAATTAATAGTACATCTTTAGTGTCTGTAACAGTATTAGGAATGGAATACATGCAAAATGTTCGGTGGATCACCTATTAGATTAAACTAATAGATTAAATTTGTTATTTCTATTATTTCCTAGCACGCGGTAACAATTGTATTTTAATACGTGATCCACCAAACGTTTTGCCTGTATTCCATTCCTATTACAGTTACAGACACTGAAGATGTACTATTAATTTTAGCACGAAATATTTGTCATTTTACTAATTAAAGATATCACTGTGGTTTTTACGTGTTACTTTATTATGAAATATAGAATCTAAAACCTTTTAATTGTTCCTCTGTGCTATATTCATTCCATTAAAACCTATAATGAGAAACCCTTGTTAGTGTATATGTTACGAGGAAATTGTTCAAATTGAATATAATATTTTGCTCGAATTAACATTTGAAGTGCATGCCAAACATATTGACATTCCGTTTTAGGGGATGTAACAGTAAAACAGTACCACAGACCCGCTACCAGATAGTGCACTTGCCTGAACCCGTCAGTAAAGAGATGTCTTTTCCAGTTAGCATTCGCCTGATTCCAACGTGGGGAATCCAAGCATATATATCCAACCTATTTAAAAAAAAAAAAAATTTAAATGTAGTGCACCTTAAAAACTGTGAAATAGTGAACCTCACTGCATTTCTCCCCAAAATAATGGAAAAAGTCATCAACAGTCATCTTTTTCACTACTTTAGAGAATAACGAGCTATTAGTAATACGTAGTCTTCCACTCTAGATCCATGGAGGATCAATCTCTGTAGCCTACATTATTCCTCACTGAACACGTGCAATGCAAATGTTTGGAGAAATATCTGCTGTTGCTCTTGACATTTCCAGAAACACGAAATGTTAAGAGCGACATTTTCAGTATTGAGGAAATGCAGTCCTTGACATGAATGCCATTTGCTGACAAATATCGTCAAAAGGAAGGAATTAAATGAACTTAAATGAAAATTAAATGAAAAATTAAAAGACTTTTTCATTCGCAATTCTTCTTGTAAAATATAGTCTACAGGTTCTTTTGAAATGCCTATAGTCTTAGTAATTTCACGCACTTTGACTCGCCGGTTATCCAATACCATATCGTGCACTTCATCAATGATTTCTCGTGTTGTTACACTTTTTGGACGTCCTTCACGTGGATCATTATTTTACATATTTTACAAAGAATTTTATAACCGTACGATACTCAATTTTATCCATTTCAAGGAATACAGAGAACACTTTTGCTTCAGACAGCTGTATAAAACAAACTACTTGATAGAATTGCTTGCAATTTCACATGGATGCTTATGACAGATGTACCAACTTAGTAAAAAAAGTCCTGCCGATAGTAGTGCCATCTCTTGTCGAGGCCGAGAACCTTTCAGATCATCCTCGTATATAAGTGGTGATATGCCACTTAGATGAACTGGTAAAAAATAAATAAAATTGAATCAGTTGAGCGATGCGTTCAGCCTACATTCTTGTTTGCCCGATTATGCCGAAATTATCAGGAGAAGAATAATTAAGAAACATAAAAAGCAAGAACACTCCAAATTTCGTGGAAGAAGAGTTATTGACATAGAGAAGAATGACGAGAAGGTAAAAAAAATAAAAATAAATAAATAAGGCATTTTGTGTGTGTTTTGCTGCTTTTAAAACACTTCGTTTTTTTAAAGTAGGATTTAATGCTCCATATTTGATTCTGCCTGTCCTGTTGAATTCTTACTGCAAGTGATGAAAATAATATTTAATCACAAATCAGATTAACAATAAGTGTCGAATTTGGATCTTAACGATTCGATTTAAAGAATCACTTCCATAACTCAAGATTGTTCTCAACTTGTAGAGTATCGAACTGTACACCGCAAAGTGTTGCTGGTGAGATTTTTACAGGTTAGTTCACCATTGCTTTCTCTCCCATTTTATCCTGGCTTGGGACTGGCATTTAGCTGAGACGTAAATATTCATGGCTGTAATCCATATGTATTCAGGGGGGGACAGTTTGCCTGTTTTGGGTGACGAAAAACCCGAGTTTCCAGAAGGGAAAAAACTCTCTACCTCCGTATGAGACCGGTTAACTCACCCTTAGTCGAAAGAGACTAAATAAAGGCTCCTCACGGACGGGAATCGAACCCAGGTCTTTCCTACCGAAATGCTTTGTCTATACCGACTGAACTACGGAGGCTCATCAATGATTTCTATACTACAACAACAAATGTTGTTGTTGTCATTAGTACTAATAATACTAATAAATCCCAGAGTGCTTTTTATGTTTTACAACTACACCTTGGAAAATAAATCATATGCAAATCAAAATTTAATTAATATTTGTGCTCTTGGGTAATCACGGACAGAGATGGCTGTGGTAATCATCTGCAGTAAAAGTCGATGATTTTTGCCTCGTCCTTTTTAACTAAGTATGTGAAATATTTTGGTGATTGTATATAGACTTTTACTTACAAAATCCAGATACTTTTTCCTTCTCATTTGTGATAGGCAATTTCCTTAGCTCTGATAATGAGTAAAGCAGGTTTTATAGAACAAATCCAGTATGATTTCTGGAGTTTCTGGAGAATAAACTAAACCTTGGAACGTCCGTATGATATTAGCTAACTCACCTTCAGATGAAAACCCTAGAAACGATCATTCCTCCTAGAGAGGCTTTGGACCCAAAGGGCATTGTCGAAACTGATTGAGCTAAGGAGGGTCGGATAACATTAAGCATATTTCAGTAGGTTTTAAGTGTTCTGTCCCAAAAATGTGAGAAGAGTATTTGAAGGTTGTGCTAATTTCGAATTTGATTTTGGCAAAAGTTGAGAAGTGTTGTCTTGAAAGGTAAACTTAAAGGCATCATTTCTCAGACATTAAGATTCAATGGATTCGATATATTTAATTACTATTATTTTTTCTAAAGAAGACAATTTGATTTTGACTGGGGGTTAATAGACAAAAAGCAAAGAACTGTTTCAGAATAATACTGGAATTGACCAGATTGCCCTTATCCCATAGGAATATTGACTCCTATACTAATAATTTCAGACTGTTAAATCCAGCATTTTGAAGCTTGCACAGAAAAGCACTACCGCATTTCTTGTAAAAAATGCAGATAAGTTTTCTCGGTGCCTTCCTGGTATCAGATGCTGCGTTTCCTACTTCTCTATTTTGTAAATATTGATATGAGAGAGTGTATGCAGTTCCATTAGGTATTCAATTGTACTGGCTACGAAGATTTAATTATAAAGAGTATGAAAATCCTATACCAGGTGGAAGAAAACCCATTCCTTGTGGCAATTGCTTTCGGGCCTACCTTCTCTCAGATAACACTTTAGCATAACCAGGCATGTTTGGTGATTGTCATATCCTGGTGAGGATAATGCTATATGATTAATTGGTTTGAATCAGCAATCTTGATTTTACATGATGTCATAAATAACTTTTAAGGTTCTGAAGTGTGCACATTTTCCAGACAGGGAAGAAATACAAGTCCAAAACTTAGGTAATTAGCAGAAATAGTAGTGCATGTGCAGAACAATCAGCAAACTGCTATATTGCTATTAATTTTGTGTTGGTTTGCTCCATTTCTCATCAATATACAAGACGGGTTGGATCTCCTGATTAGGGACTCTAGAAGTCTAGGCAATTTAATGCAGCCCGCTTGCCATTCCTTGTAAAAAATCCATCTATAGAACTGTGTGCTCAATGAGCAGGTTCGTCTGTTCTGATAGAGGAAAAACCCGAGTTTCCGGTAGAAAACCTCCTCTATTTCCGTATAAGATCTGCTAACTCACCATTGGATTAAAAAAGAACTTGATTATAACAGTAAAATTTACTGTAAAATATGTCAGAGAGAATAATGATTTTGCATTATCTTAAATTATGTATGCATTTCTTGTAAGAATATAGTGAAAATAAAATTAAAAGCCTCGTCTTGTTCTATGGAATCGGTATATCAAATTATCGAAACATTTACAAGTTAAAAAGCTAATCGGTGTGCATATTTATTTGTTTATTTATTCATTGACATTACTGCGATACTGAGCCTCTAGTTCAGTTAGTACAGACGAAGCCATTTCGTCGGAAAGACCTGGGTTCGATTCCCGTCAGTGATGTGAGAAACCTTTATCTGGTCTCTATCGACTAAATGTGAGTTAGCCTGTCTCATACGCAGGTAGGGAGGTTTTTTCACCCGGAAACTCGGGAAAGGAAACATGCTGGCTCCACGTCTTCGACAGGGGAAGCCACCATGCATTAACATGAATTGATGTTACTGAATAAAGAGGCTGAGTTCTCTTGTATAACACAAAGTTTATAATGTTAGTGTTTCCATAATCTTCATAGCAATTTTCTTCATAAAATGACATTATAATTGTTTGATAATCTAGAAGAAATAATATTATTATACTTTAGAACCAGCATGAAATGCAGTGTTACTTGAAAACAATGAAACTATCTCAAAAGGTTTTGATTTTTGTTGTAAGAAATATTAAATACATTTTCTTGAACTTGACTTGATGTTAAAAACGTCAATTAATTTCCTGCCAGGTTTAAAACCAGACAGACTCGTCTATTTATACTTTATTCTCTCCCTATACAAAAGCGAGAGACTGAAATTCTGTTAATTAAAAATATCGTTGAAACATTAGTGAATCGCTTTTCTCTGAGTTTTTTTAATTGAGAAAAATCTTGGTAAGGTACTACAAAAAATCGACCCTTTACAAGTTTCCACAAAATCGTAAATCGCAGTCTAATCTTTCCGTGCGTACCCACCTTTTGAAATTCATCTTAATAAGAATGTCTGTGTTTGCCAAATCCCAGTAGAGAGAGGTCATTTCCGCATAGTTGACTATTTTCAAAAGTCTTGGCAGTAAATCTTTGAACTGTGCGTTGAAGTACTCTCCATTCCGAAGGATGATCTTGGATGAAATGTAGCCGTACGTTTACTAAGTTGAAATTGAAAGATCTTTCTCTTACGGTATCGAATTCTGGAAAGCTACTTTGTTCTTCGGAGTTAGCAAATATTAAATGCAGTGTTGCATGCATATTCATACCTGCGCTGAACTAGATGATGATTATGCTGAATTATGTATTCTTACGTAACTCTACCCATAATATTTCATCTTTGTAGAATGTCCTTATGTATCAATATCAGTTGCACTGCACTTGGTTGGAAGAAAGTATAATTCTTCTCCTCACTGGACCATTGAAACGAGACGAGATTCAAAAGCGTCTTTAATTTAGCAGGATCCTTCTATTTCTGATAACATCCATGGAAAATAACTGGAGATATACTTTAAAGAGATATCCTTTAACTGTAGCTTCATGCATACGACTGTTTCCAACAAGAATGTCAATTAACAAAACATATAAAATTGTGTTATTCTTAATCTCTAACCAACCCTCTTCAGTTTGCTGATTTGTATTTATGAGATTGCTATAAAAAGTTCAGATCGAATTAAAAAATAATGTAATTTGTATTTGTATTATATATAACAGGGGTGGGAAAGTTCTTCTGTAATAAGAGCCGCAGATAATACATTTTTTGAATGTTCAAGAGCCGCAGAAAATATTATTTTAAAATTGTTATTTATAAGTAATAAAAAATACAACTCCACAGTAGTCCTACTAACTAAAGAAGAATGTTTAATCTCTACTCGTTGAAGGCTTTGATTGATTCTTCATTTCTGCAGTTAATAGTTTCAAATCTGGCTAGTAGGATGTCAAAGCTGTTCTAAGAAGCTCGGTGAGGTGGGTGTTAATGAGGATAGCGCGATGTTTTGATTTCACAAATTTCATTACAGAGAAGAGAGATTCACAGCAGTAAGTTGTCCCAAAAACAGAGTTCGTCGGAAATTAGTCGGAAGCCAGTTTTCTGAAGATCGGGATACTTTGCTTCTGGGATTTGTTTCCAACACTCAGTTACAGATGAGCTTTTATGTACTAGCTTCAAACCCACATCTTCCTGCAGCTCAATAAGCTCTATTGAAGCAACATCCGCATTAAAAGGTGCAACAACAGAAAATCCATCGTTGATGACATCAATCAGAAAAGGATTCACAAGAAATTCAAAACATGGCTTTAGCTTTTTTAGTTTCTCAAACCTATTGTCCAAATCATTATAAAGTGTTTCTAAGTTTCCTTCGTATTGTTTCAGTTTACTAAAACAATACGAACAACTGAAACAATCCTTCGTATTGTTTTAGTTGTTCGTATTTCAGTTTTATACTCTTCTGTTGCTCAGTCATTTTAAACAAGGGTTTTATAACTTTCACTAAAATCAATCTTAATAATTAATTAATCAGAAAAGTACTTATCTACACTAAAATTCACTAGTTATGCTCCGCTACCGTCACAAGCGCGTAACTTGTGTGTACTGAATGAAGAGTGATGACCCAGAGTCCAGGCAACAGAGGCGGTGGGTAATACAGCGATCATAGTAGTCACTTTTGGAACTAATTTTGGCGGAAGCGACACAGGCCATAAAATGTAGAAACACTTTTTACCAACCAAATACGATAATAAAATCCACACATTAACAACCCTTTTTGGCATTACTATTTAAAACCTAAAAATGTAAAGTTTCAAAATGTTTTTTTTTTTACTTATCTTTAAAGCATTTACAAAATAAAATATTCTAATATTGGTACATACTATACTACTATAGATTATTAATATAAAAGTTTAGAAAAATGGCAATGAAAACCAATATTGTCTCGGGAGCCGCACAGAGTTGCTTTGGGAGCAGTATGCGGCTCGCGAGCCGCACTTTACCCACCCCTGGTATATAACTTAGTTTTAAATGTAACGACTTAATAATAAATCAGACATTTTTATTGTGGGATGCAAAATCTTTCTTTTTTTTTAAATTACATTTTGTGAGGGAGCATTTTGTCTCCCTGCAAAATGAAATAACTGCACGATTTCAATGACTCCTGGTTGATTTTTTTACATTGGATAAAAGTTGTGAAGCTAATTTTCGGACGTGTATATAATTAGCCAAAAACGAGTACGTGTCAAACACACACACTACAGTGTATTATTGTATTCTATTATTGTATTATATACAAAAAACTGAGATAATAAAGCTAAAATTTATGTCTTCTATAATATATTTAGATAATTAACCTTAAAATAAAAAAGGTGTCGCTATTCAGTATAGCGAAAGCTTGTTTGTTTTAGTTTCGAAATCAACAACCCTTTTCTTAGTGTTATTAAGAAAAGTTCAATTACTTTCTTAATTATTAACGACCTTTGCGATATCAAACAGAAAGACCTCTTTTCGTCTGCAATCACAAACGATTTTTCCCTTGCTGTATGAGACCACAAGCCTGTTTATTGGAAGCCTTAGGTATATACAAAAGTATCAGTTTAAACTCGAAAATACGGTTCCCAAGTGATTTACCTTTAGCCCTCCTCCCACCCCCCGTTACTAAATGTGCTGTAGGGTTAACAACCTTTCATGAGTAAGAATAACAAAATAGCCCACGATCAACCATATAACCAAATTTAACACGACTTCCTATAGAAAGTTGTGAGTAAAATGGAATAAATGAGATAGTGTTTTATGAAGTTATAAAAATTCTAAAATAAAACAAACAGAAAACTTAATTTTAAAATAAAATATATATATAAATTTACCAGATTATTTAAATTTAGTTAATTACTTCTATATTAAAGCATACACCTTTTATTTATTAATATAACTTTTCTAATTATTCCAGTAATATAAAAATTAACAAGATTACGTGAGATGCGGTGATTGATTTTCAATCCAATACCCTTGGAGGGTAATGGATGGCAATGCTGTAGCCAATGAAGTTCTAACTGAGGCTCGGCTATTGCTGTTACCCTCCTGCCATGATCAGAGCTTTAATAGCGCAATAACATTTTATCCATACACTGTCCGCTACAGATAACGGGGAAGATGAAAAGCATTCTTGCTTAGCCCCTTTAAGCCAGTCCTTATATAAGGATAAGGATTAACAAGATTAGCAACCACCAAAACCCATTGATCAAGGAAGCTTCGGAATATATGATGCGGAAAACTACAAATATAAAAGGCCAAAACATATCTTAAGTACAGCTGAACACAGCTAATTTCACTAGGCGAGCATGTTATTGCGAACAGTCTCTGAGGTTCTCCCAGTCCGCATCGGTCCAACCCCTGTCATTCGTAAAAAAGAAGGCAAATCAACACAGCAATAGCATCAATCACTCAAACCACTGTCTTCCATGCTTCCAAATGGATCCCAGAAGAGATAATGAACCTGATTAGGGCCAAAAACAAAGCCAGAAAGCGATATCACAACACTAGAGCTCCGCAGGACAAAACAAACTGAACAGATAGGTTCGAGAAGCCCTCCAGATACACAGGAATTCCAAATGGAAATCCAAACTCATGGAAACCAACCCAGAAGATAAATCCATGTAGAAATTTGTAAAATCTCTTTGTTACCAAATGACAACCCCTTTCCCCCTTTGAAGACCAATTTTGGAATTGCACACTCAGATGAAGAAAAGAAGAAAACTCAGATATAGAAGCCCTAATTGACAATCTGGAAAATCAATGCAGCCCATCTTATGTAAACTTAAATACCAACCTCATTTACAAATTTCATCGTAAAGTTAGAAAAGTATTAAGACAGCCTAAGGATGATTCAGAAACCATTATCCCCACCTCTCCAACAGAAATAACCAACATTATTTCCCATCTGAAGAACAAAAAGGCTCCCGGCCCTGACGGCATTACCAATAGAATAATAAAGCTACTCCCACGGAAAGCAATAATTCATCTAGTTAATATTACCAATTCCATTTTAAGATTCCAGTACTTTCCCACAGATTGGAAAATCGCGGACATTATATCTCTGAAAAAGCCTGGTAATAATTAACAACTCCCCTAAAGCTACAGGCCCATCAGTCTTCTTTCCTGCCTCGGCAAAGTAACAGAAAAGGTCATCGTATCAAGACTACAATCAGCAGTGGACAAACAGAAAATAATCCCAAATGAGCAATTGGGTTTCGCAAAGTTCACAACACAGTACAACAAATTCACTGACTAACAGAACATATCATCCATGGTTTTACATGGCACCTTCACACTGCTGCTGTATTTCTAGATGTTGCCAATGCCTTTGATAAGATCATCAAGGCCTTATCTTCAAACTAAATGAAAACAATATCCCAATTTAAACTAGTGAAACACATACTCATACATTAGTGAACGACACATGCAAGTAACGCTCAACGGAATTGTGTCATCGAGGCGCAAAATTCTGGCTGGATTACCTCAGGCTTCTCTTCTGGCCCCAATACTTTTCACAACTTACGTAGCAGATATTCCTCTCAATTCTAGAATAACCACTACGGCTCTTTATGCCCACGACACCACTATTCTAGCAAGGTCACTCAGCCCTCGCCTAGCAATCACCAGACTCCAAGGAAGTATCAATGAGCTAGCAAACTGGTTCACCAACTGAAGGATTCGAGTGAACCCCCCTCAAAAGCTCAGCCATGCTGTTTTCTAGGAGAAAGATCTGCATTAAAGAAGACATCCTGCTCTCTGGTTATAAGATTCCGTGGAAATCAGAGACCAAATATCTTGGGGTATTAATGGATAAGAAACTCCTTTTTAACAAGCACATCAATCTCATTAACTCCAAATCTTCCAAAGTAATAGCACAGCTCTACCCATTGATCAACCGCAAGAGAAAATTGAACTTACATAATAAATTGCTACTTTACCGGATGATAATACATCCAGTCATTACCTATGGAGTCACACTTCAAGATCAAACATTTCAAAATGTGCAGAGAATCCAAACTAAATGCCTTAGGATGATCCTGGATGCGCCATGGTTCATCAGAAATTCACCGAGAAACCGGCACTCCACACATCTTCTCCCTTCTTTGTGATCTTGCAGAAAAATTTTTCGTGAAGTCAAGTTCACATTTAAACCCACTGATCGTACAAGGTGTCAATTACAATGAGACTGATTACTACAAACACAAAAGACCGAAGGCTATTCTTCTCTCAACCGATCATAGCTAACACTACTGCCCTCAGAGGACGAGCTTAATTGCACACAAATCTCTTTTTCCCAAACAACTCAGGGGAAGATGAAAAGCACTAATGCTTCACCCATCCTGTCAATAACGTTAATGGTAAATGGCAATTGTGAACAGTTAAATTCAATTTAATAATTACCAATAAATGATTCTAAATAAATGATTTCTAAAATGATAAGCGAGTTCCAGTAGAATAACTGATCCAATAACTGATTCAGAAGAAACGTTTAATACATAACAGGCATGATGACACTGTGTGATGTCATTAGGCTTGCTCTGATATGCCTTTTTAAATTAAATGTTTTACAGGAAGAAAAGATTAGGAAATTTTATCGAAGAAAATTAGAAGAGAAGTACTAAAAATAGAGGTGAATGAAAATATTGTAAGAAAAAAAAAAAAAAATTAAAATTAAAAAAAAAAAAAAATATATATATATATATATATATATAATCTAACTGTCAAGTGACTTTTTCCTGACTCTGTGCATAAATCCATATTATTTAAATCTCTTTCTCGACGTTATACATTTTTGTTATTGGTAATTCTATCTAATTCCCTGCTTTTAACTTGGAAATTTAAGTGCAAGTATTTCGTTTTAGCGATACATGCTTCTCCACTAACTCGATATGACCTATTTTTGTTCGGTTTTGGAAAAAATGTCGATTTTACTTTATCGCAATGCAGTAATCTCATATTTTTTTACGCTCCTCTGATGGCTCGCTTCGAATAAAACACCCTTGGGCAATCTTGACACTTACTGTAGGTGATGCGATCTCTTACTACAGTAGATTATCTTTTTGTCGTCTGAACTGATCCATTTCTCCTACTCAAACACACATCTTGGTACTGTGATAGATCCTGTAATTTCTTCTGTCTGTGTCAATCTCTCTCTCCCTTATTATTATTATTATTATTACCATGCGAAGCAATTTCTTGGGTTTTCATTTTGCTAAATGTGAAAAATATGGAAGTTAACATTGCTGATTACTGATTTCGATGCACATCATAATATTAACATATTAACGTAAATTAAAGCTAAATTTGTAAATGTCACCTGTTGTTTATCATAATCAGTCTTTTGCAAAAGACTTCACAATAGCCACCGTATGAACAACTGTAAAAATAATAAAGAAATAACAAGCTTTTCTCACTTTTCTACTAGAAGGCATAGTTACCATAAAGTTGTTAATTCAGATATTTGTTCATTACTTTTCTTTTTTTAAGCCTTTATATATTATTTTGGTGCCCATTACCGTAGTAGTTAGCATGATTTTGTGATATTTATTCTTACCTCTCTAGTTTTTTCCCTCAGAGACAAATAAATAAACATTATAACCATCAAGCAGTTTGCAACGGCTGAAGCTAATAGCAAGTTTTTCTGATATATTAGAGAGAGAGAGAGAGAGGGAGAGAGAGAGAGAGAGAGAGAGAGAGAGAGGAGAGAGAGAGAGAGAGAGAGAGAGAATAAAATGAAATGCTAATGTATACAATACTTAAAGAACTGTCTCACTCTAATTCAAAACTAGCGCACATGAGGCAGAAATTTGTACGATCAGGAAATGTACTTCGGCTCACCGTACGCGCATCCCCACGAATAAAAACAGCGCAGAATTTTATCATATTCATCATTGTCTGTTAGGAGTCATCCCTCTTATTGCTAATCAGGGACACAACCTACACTAAATGTAGAAGTTAGAAAGGTCATCTTCATCTGTATTGTTACATTTAAAATTCACTTAACTTGTTAATTTTACACTACATTGCTGGAACGTTGTTGCTAGTTTCTTTTTCATTCTTTCCTTTTATTTTCTCTTTTCAAAAACAAAGAAACTTCCCCAAGGTTGTTTACATTTAATGCTGAGGAAAGTACATGTGCGTGTCCCTCCCAATAGTAACCTTACCAGGACGTACTTTATTTCCTCCATTGCTTGAAATGCATATATTACAAGTAGCTTCCAAGTACTGATTAGCATTTATATTAAATTTACGTTTACATTTTTGTATCAACATATTTAACTCTATATTTTACATCTATATACGTATTCCTATATTTAGATCCACATTTATATTTTTATGTCTACATATATTTACACTCTGTATATACAATCCAAACATTATCGGTAATTAATGTTGATATTATTGGAAAACTTAAATAATTCTGAATAATACTTTAGGATAAGTCTCTGTTTTGAAACTGGCCACTTGTCTCCAGAAGTGATGATGTGATGTATTAGTGGCATCCGGATGGAGTCCAGTAGCAAACAGTCGTGAATTAGATGATCATCAGTCTGTTGAAGGCATGGACAACAAATACGTATTGGCGATCACTTTGCCAATAATAATAATGATAATAATATAATTATCATTATTATTTGACACCTGCAGGGAGTCCAAAGACTCATCGAGGGAGGGCGCCTGCGCTACAACTCTGTCTCCACCACTCAATCCATCAACTGACCGCAACTACACCAACACCATCTACCGCCACAACTAGTATTTCCACAGACAATCAGAAACATCCATGCCCACGACGGGATTCGAACCCGCAGCCTTTTGGCAGGAGAGCGGATACGCTAACCACTCGCTTTTTCAGACAGAGAATCTGCTCTCACGTTTCCTGCTACCCCTGTGTGTGTGTGTGTGTGTGTGTGTGTGTGTGTGTGTGTGTGTGTGTGTGTGTGTGTGTGTGTGTGTGTGTGTGTGTGTGTGTGTGTGTGTGTGTGTGTGTGTGTGTGTGTGTGTGTGTGGCTTATAAGTACTGATTAACATTTCTATTTATATTTTTGTATCACATATACATATTTACATTTAGATTTTTATATATACATATATTAACACTATACAGTATAATTTACATAATAACGGTATTTATGTTAGATCACAGGGACTGCAAAATTGATTTTATTAGAAAATTTAGTTAATTCTATGTAATAGTTTCAATAAGTCTCTGTCTTGACACTGGCCACTTGTCTCCGGGATTGATGACGTGTTGCATTAGGGGCATTCGGATGGAGTCCATAGCTGATGATCGTAACGTATGTGGTCAACAGTCTGTTGAAGGTGTGGACTGCAAATGCACGATAGTGATTCCAGGATGTGGAATCTGTGTAAGCAGTGTCTTAGTTTTCCGTGTCCCGTTAGTAGAGTGGTTAAACCTGGAGAAATGGCGATCTTTTCAGCCGGAGTCTGTTTCTGATGCTAGGAAAGAATTCTTTCCTATTTCGTATTAATATATATTAATGTTAGCCATTAATTAAAGCAAATCTTAGTTAACAATAGCCGTATAGAAACTATAACACAGTATTATATAGATACTGTAAAAGTATAGACTGAATCAATTATAATCCTCCAAAACAAAACTATTTTCCAGTAAGATGCCTATCATGACTGGATAGGCAACTAACAAAATATTAACAGTGATAAATTTATACAAACTAGAAATAGGTGAAATGCTTCATGTATGAGAGTAAAAACATTGTATCGTAAAACATCATGATTATTGATGCTTATAATTTTTAATTTTTATTAATTGTTAATTAAACTGAATGAAATTGAAAATCACTAACAGATTTATAAAAAAAAAAAAAAAACAGCACATTTTAAAACATCTAATTAACACATATATATTTATATATACACTTTGTTTTTGCCTGCACTTTGACAATCAAACCAACTCAAAATTAAAAATGTTATTTACTTGAGCTTTTTCTTGGTTTTATTCGTTGACCAGATATTAATAAATGATATACAGAAATTGTCAACCAGTTTCACCAGCTATTCTGTCTGGCTTCTTCAGGACAAGTATGACGGTACACACAAAGTTTGCTAGTAAAAAAAAAAAAAAAAAAAAAAAAAAAAAAAGGAATAACAACGAGTAAGAGTAACATCATAAGCACGGAATGGTGTCTCAGTCATTGTTTATTGAGAGCGTTCTATAGTTTTTAGCGAAATGAAATTCTGATAAGCTGAGTGAATTTATTAAGTTTTTCCAGATGTCTTTCAGAATCATTCCTTCGTTTCTGTTTAGATATTTTTTCCCGAACGGAGTACAACCGCGGCTTCTTTGAAGTTTCTACAGTTAAAACTCTTCTTCGATATAAGGCAGGAGTTGTTATCCCAATCGATGGTGTGGTTAGAGATCGAGAAGTGATGGGTTAATCCTCAAATTTTCAAAACCAGAAGCTGTCACACTAAACAAAGGTTTCAACTTCGCTATCACTCCAGATCCCATTACAAAGAACGATTTTATTAGCAACATAGAAAAGGCACTTTCTTCATTCCCGGAAACAGTAGCAAATGATATCCGATTAAAATGCACTATAATCCTTTCAACTTCAAAACTAAACTTAATATAACTCCTGTTGAGAAACGAACCCTCTCAAAACTAAAGAACAAAAATATAATCATCCTAAAGGCAGATAAAGGCAACTCGACGGTTATTTTGAACACCAAACACTACATAACCAAGATCACTGAGTTAGTTTCAGACATGTCAACCTATTGCATATTAGATTTCGATCCAACTTTAAAAATCAAAAAGAGACTAATAACCTATTACGGAACATGACAAGTTGGTCTTTGGACTTCCAACGAAGTCTGAAATCTCTACACCCACTGACGCCACGCTCATGTGGTGCACCAAAAGTGCACAAAATTGGAGTTCTGCTCCGCCCGATCGTCGACGGAAGAAGTTCTCCTACATATCTACTAGCTAAATATCTGGCCCGTCTTTTGAAAGATAATATTTAAAAAAAAATCAGATTCCTTCTTAAAGAATTCTAAGCATTTCACTGAAAAATTAAAAGGCATCGCCATCTTAAAAATAGACATCCTTGCCAGCTTAGACGTGATTTCGTTATTCACCAACGTACCTGTCGAAGAAGTTATCAAGATCATAGGCAATCTCTATCCACATGACACAGCTCAGCTTTTTCGCCATTGCCTCAAATCGAAAGGCACAGAAACTACCTTATTTGACTTTCTTACAAAAATAAATTCCTTCCACCAAAACCTAAAGTTCACGTTAGAGCTGGAAAAGAATAATCAATTGCCTTTTCTAGACACACTAATAAAGAAACAAGAGAATGGACACATCCAGCTCACAATCTATCGAAAACCAACAGACACTGGACGTTACCTGCACTTTAAATCGTCTCACCATATTGCTCAAAAACTCAGCATAAATACATATGCTTAACAAGAGAGCGACCAATATTATTAGCGACCAATAAGAAACTCACTCTCATATCTCAAACACTAGTAAACAACGGTTACCCAAAAATATAATCAAAAAGATTCTTCGTAGAAACTCTCAACCGCAACAACCTCCTGTTGCGTAATATACATCGTCCATCGTCATTCCTTATGTAGGCTCAGTCTCAACAAAAAATAGTCAAATTCCTGAAGTCTTTCAATGTTAGAGTTGCTCTCACACCTGTCAAAACTATACGCCACATTTTAAGATCTCCCAAGGATACTAATGCTTTCTTCAAATACGCAGGTGTATACAACATCCCATGTTCTTGTGGATTAAATGACATAGGCTAAACATCAAGAAGCCTGGAAATTCGAAAAAAAAAGAACATATAGGAGACATGAACAACAACAGAACAGATACTTCAGGATTAGCCCATCACTTCTCGATCTGTAACCACACCGTCGATTGGGATAACAGCTCCATGCCTTATATAGATGAGACACCACGCTCCATGCTTACGTGTTACGCGTCAGTTTTAATTTATTTGACTGTGTTACTCCATTCTTCTTTTTACTAGCAAACGTTAGTGTATACCGTTATACTTGTCCTGAAGAAGCCAGAAAGAATAGCTGCGGAAACTGGTTGACAATTTGTGTATATCATTTAATAAGTTATATACATTACCACAATATACTACAGTCAGTAACTTTTAGATATACTTTTCATAATTCATAAAAGCTATTACTAAACTATGGAATCCTTGGACTTCATTTTGGCAAAAATAAAGCATTATAATGTAGGATATTATAGATCCATCTATATTTTATAGACAAATATAGAAATAACCTAACGTCTTTTCTATATCGAAACAGCAGTCAGGCCAATGAAACCTAAACACTAAAAACAAAAGCAAATATACGAGTTCCTGGTCAGAGGTGTTTTAAATTTTGCCAACCAAGACAACTTCGATGCGAAGGTTATATACTCAAACGCTCTCTAATAAATATCAAAACAATTTCACTATAAAATATGGTTGCAACTATTATATCCTCTGTTATAGTACAAATATAAATAAAGTTTGCTTATCTAACTAGATTTTATTTAGCAATAGTATGGAACACCTTTCAACTAACAACAATAAAGAACATATGGGATCTGTGATTGACATTATTAAGGATATGGGACTTCCAGGGTAACAAATGGCAATGCTGTACCAATGAAGTTTTAACTGAGGCTCGGCTATTGCCGTTACCCAGCCATGACTAGAGCTTTTTAGCTCAATAACACTCCATCCACACAGATTTTCTTCATTCAGATGACGGGATAAAGAGTCAAGGACTCAGTCCATCGCCCAGTTCTTATAAGAACTATAAGATTAAGGATACTTGAAAATGCCTAGACCAATAGTGAAATCGAAACAGAAAATCTCAAGCAGCAGTGTTCAGCATTGCCAATCCGTATTGACCGTTCATATATGCATGTATTGAGATTGATTTTCTTCATATATCACAGCTGCAGATATTAATAATAAAACTGAAATACATTTTTCAGTTTTGCGAAATATTATGCAGTAGCTCTTCATAAAAAAGCAGGTCATTTATTTTAATAAGTTGCATGCAGGTGGGTGGGGGAATTACCTTCTGTTTCATTCCAGCAAAAACTTTTAAAGAAAGTCGCATTCTGATTTCAGATATCTACAATATCAGCTAAAGTGGTTAAAAGCACTTACTTTTGTGATATTTTCACTCGCAAGTAATGTTTGAAAAGTTTCTAACTGGAAAAAGTTTGATGTGTTCGAACGCGAAGTGCAGAAGCATTTGGCACAACAGAAACATTTTATTTTGAACTTCGCCTCCTGGAAATTCAATTACGTAGTATTATGGAAGATACTTTTCTAACAGATAAGGCTCTTTGTGTCAGGAAAAAAAACGAAATAAACTTCATTTATCGTCTATGAAATGGGGGGAAATATGTATTTGCAGCCGGGCTTTATTCCAGTGTAATAATCGTATATACTCATATTCTTTTATGATATTTACAGATACAATAAAAGTAACGAGTGTTGCATATATAATACATTTATCCAATATAATCAGTAGTGCATGTTAGAAGTCCATTTTCTCCTGTGTCTTTTTTCTATATAAGCAGCACATTTGATCGACAATAACGTAATAATAATCCTTCCTTATGGCATTTTTTTCTCGAAAACTGTAATTAAATTGATTAAAAAATATCTGCGGATAGTCCCTTAAGCAACTATGCTCGATAAATCAGAGAATATTTTCTTTTGAAGATGAAAATATTAGTAGTCCGTATGTCTATGCTAAATTCAAATACAGTATATCATTTTCATCATCATCAAAAAACCGAGTATATATAATTCCACATAATCGTATTACTTTTCATTTTGTGGACAATCAATATTCAGAACTAGAATGAATAACTACTTCTAAAAATTAAACTTGTATATTACAGGTGGCAGCACCTTCCTTGGTAGAATCCTTAAAAGGACTGGCTTAAAGGGGAGAAGCAAGAATGCTTTTCATCTTCCCCGTTATCTGTAGAGGACAGTGTAGGGATAAGATGTTATTGAGCTATTAAAGCTCTGATCATGGCAGGAGGGTAATAGTAATAGCCGAGCCTCCGTTAAAACTTCATTGGCTACAGCATTGCCATCCATTATCCTCCACGAATATTAATCACCGCTGTTTATAATAGATATATAATTTAAACTAAACATATTTGGTCATTTAATAATTAAAAATACAAACTTATTTAATACAGACCATTTCACAAACATCTTACATTAATAGCCTACCAGTTTCGCCAGCAAACTGTCTAGCTTTTTCCAGGCGTTTACGGAAATACATAAAAACTAGTAAAAATGCAAATTGAAAGGAACATAAAAACGTTGTAAACAAACTAGTAGCTAAGGTTACACGTTCGCGTGACAGAGACTGAAAGGACTTATTGTTCTTATTCATTATCACGCACGCGTGTTTGTTGTAAAACGTGTAATATAATTACTGGCTAGCTGTAGTTCAGATGGATTTAGAGAGATCAGGTTTTAACACGAAGTGTTTAGGACTGCACACTGATTTCTGTTGAGGTTTCCAACGGTTATTAACACTATTGCGGCTTCCTTCAATACACGATGTCTGTAGTCGTCATCCAGATATGGCATGGAGCTGTTTTGCCACTCTATCGTGTGGTTAGACGTACAGAAATGATGTGCTAAGCCGGAAGAGATACATCTGTTGTGGTTTACATCGCCAACATGTTCTTTTTGTCTGATTTCTAAACTCCGTGAAGTTTGTCCGATGTAGGCAAGACCACAGGAGCAAGGAATGTAATATACTCCTGGATATTTGTAGAATGACACTTTATCTTTTGGGGATCCTAAAACTTGTCTGATGCTGGTGGTTGGTTTGAAGACCACTCTGATGTTGTAGGCTCTTAGTACTCTGGCTATTTGATACGAAATTGACTTGATGAAAGGGATCACTACAGTAGAAATGTGCTAGGAGCTTGATTCTTCTTGTCTGGGATTGTCACCATATAGATATTTTTTGATGATGTTTGGAGGATATCTATTTTGTGATAATGTGTGGGATATTAGTGAGAGTTCCGTCTGTGTATCCTCCTCTTCTGATATAAACTTTCTGGCCCTATGTTTCAACATATAGATAATGCTCAGTTTGTGTGTCTTGTGATGGTTTGAAGTATGATGAAGAAATCTTTCACTATCTGTGGGCTTTCTGTAAAAATCAGACAAAAAGAACATGTTGGTGATGTAAACCACAATAGAAGTATCTCTTCCTGCTTAGCACATCATTTCTGTACGTCTAACCACACGATAGAGTGGCAAAACCGCTCCGTGCCATATCTAGATGATGAGTACAGACTTCGTTTATTCAAGGAAGCCGCAATAAGTGTTAATAACCGGCGGAAACCTCAACAGAAACCAAAGTGCAATCCTAAACACTTCGTGTTAAAACCTGATCCTCTCTCTAAATCCATCTGAACTACAGCTAGCCAGTAATCACATTACACGTTTGCAACAAACACGCGTGCGTGATAATGAATAAGAACAATAAGTCCTTTCAGTCTCTGTCACGCGAACCTGTAACCTTAGCTACTAGTTTGTTTACGTCGATTTTATGTTCCTTTCAACTTGCATTTACTAGTTTTTAAGTCTTTCCATAAACTCTTTCGACAGGCAAAACAGTTTGCTCCAAACCAACTTTAAAGCAACTAATCTAGCTTATAGTCCTTATAAGGACTGGCTTAAAGGGGCGAAGCAAGAATGCTTTTCATCTTCCCCGTTATCTGTAGAGGAGAGTGTATGGATAAGGTGTTATTGTGCTATTAAAGCTCTGATCATGGCAGGAGGGTAACAGCAATAGCCGAGCCTCAGTAAGAACTTCATTGGCTAGAGCATTGCCATCCGTTACCCTCCAAGGGTATTGGATTGAATGAATCAATCACCGACTATGTAAGTAAAGGTGAAATCTCAAAAATACGGACGATCTCTAGGCCACTCCATAGTGGACGAAAGACCGTCCTAATCTCAGCGTTGGTTCCACTCAGTGACGGGCTCCCCGACTACTGAGCAGAACCGCTCAAATTCCGAGGAAAATAATTCACCGACAAAACTCCTCAGCGGGCCGTGCCGGAGAACACCTACCCCGGAGACTCAAAGTGCTCCCTTAAGGCAAAAACCTTAAGAGAGCGAACTCAAAAACTCATCGCCCAAGTGGGTAACAGCAACAGCAGAACCTCAGTTAAACTTCATTGGTACAGCTTTGCGTTGCTATCCATCACCCCCAAGGGCATTATTAATGAACCAATCGACCGTATGTGTAAGTAAAGGTGATATCTCAAAAATATCGGACGATCTCTAGGCCACTCATTCGTGGGCGAAAGACCGTCCAAATCTCAGCGTTGGTTCTACTCAGTGAAACTCGAGTACCGAGCAGAACCGCTCATTCCGAAGAAAATAATTCACCGGCACGTACCCCTCAGCGGGCCGCGACGGAGAACGCTTTCCCCGGTAACTCAAAGTGCTCCCTTAGGTCAAAACCTAAGAGAGCGAACTCATTTACCCAGGATAACAGCAACAGCCGAACCTCAGTTAAACTTCATTGGTTCAGCATTGCCATCCGTTACCCTATATGGACATCTCATATAAAATCAATCACCGCATCTCACGGTCGATTGATTCATCATCTCTACCAATCTAGCTTGCGAAACTGGTGGACTATAGTGTATATGTATAATTTTTTATGAAAAGTGTAGCTTGAAATTGATGATTAATAAAAATATATTTTAAAAATTTAGAAAAATTGATCGATTTTCGCTTATAATATTACTTACATAATTATTTATTATAATTACTTTTATAAAAACAAATATTAAAAATGAAACTAAAAATAATTGCATGCTAATACATTTAAACATCCACATTCACGAATCACTTGTAATTATTTCATACTGATGCGTACGATAAACTTGTTTATTGGCTTACTACCATATTGTTTGTTACTGTCTACGTATATCTGCTAACGATTGTTACAGTTAACAAAAATTAGAAAAATTATAAGAATTATCTTCCATGTAAATACTTAATTTCCTAATCAGAACTTTTATATTTAGCATCGAATAAATTATGCAATGTTTCTGTACTTCAAATACTCTGCAAATAATTTTCTAAGAAACCACCGCAGCTTATTTTATGTCTTCGTTTATTCCATTTGTAATATTAGGCCAGAATTTGAGTTATCGGACGGAACATTAAAGAATAAATAACAAACTTGCTTCCTGGAAGTATTAATCGCCAGCAGCAACCAATTAATCATGGTCCAATAAAAAAAAAAAAAAACTTCCTATACTTTTGATCTTTCTTAACCATCCTCAGTGTCACAGTTTCAGTATAAGATCTTTAATTAGGAGATTTGTTGTAATGCCTATAGTTCTACTTCACACACGCACGCACGATATAATATATTTATATTAAAATCAATAAAGACAATGATAATCAGCACAATTACTTTGTTTCCCAAAACTTTTCCTGTGCATTTACGAATTCAAGGCTGATGTGAGCTACAAGAATTCTGTGGATCTCGATTGACAGAATCATTAATCAGATTGAGACTTCACGGATGAAAGCTGAATGTTAATGGATTTCCCCCTTACTTTTGGAAGGATTCGATATTAAGCCCGGTCGGACTCAATTGGACAGGAGAGCTTTGTCTTTTGAAGGCAACACAAAACGAATGTTTAACTTTGAAGTCCAAGTCGGAAAAGCAACAAGCGAAAGACTGTCAGTATTGGATGCTCACTTAACTAAAAGGAATGATCGGTAGGAAAATAATTTTTTTCAAATTTTGAGCTCTTCTTGAAAAGCGAAATTTTTTATTCTTTCAATTACTAAATTTGTTGCCGAGAGAATTATTTTAAGAATTCAGTATTGCGATAATTCTAACATGTAAACGAGAACAGCTAAATTGCTTTTCATACAATAAGTTTTGTGACTGCATTCCATTATTAGTACAGTCTAAAAATAATAAAACGTGGATCACTTAAAACAAGAAAAGTGAAAATTAATTATAACACAGTGATTTCTTCATTCCGTTTATTGTTTGCTGTTGATTAAACTATATACTCATGAGTCAAAATATTATGACCACACAGCCTTTTTCCAGACAACCACAGTGTACGAAATAATTTTTATAATCTTTTTTTTTTTTCATTCACTGTTGAATTGAATGCTAGCTTAGATTCTAGCATGAAATCAGAACACATTTGTTGTAAATAACTTTCAGTATTAATCACCGAAAAAAAGTGTTTCACATTTTTCCACCCGTTTATGCACCATAAAGATCATATCGGTTGAAAAAAATATTACTGAGCCAAAGTTTGATTACATGCCAAACTTATTATATTGGAGAATTCTGCAGTATGATTGAAGGGAACAGGAGCATTCGCTTTAACACATGCAGCCAAATAGCTTTCCAGCATGCATTCATAGTTTCTGGTCTCAATTCAGATAACGATAATCGAACGTGATCAATACAATCCATAATTGAAATTTTTTTTTCCACACATCCATAACTGACAGTGTTTCATCATCATTTAGCTTGTTGAAAACGTCCTGAAATATTCGTCTGACATAATATGTTTTGAAAGTCGCAATTATACCCTGATCTAGAGGTTGTAGCAATGATATGGTATTGGGCGGCAGAAAAAAAAATGCACATTTGGGTGTTCTATGGCAGGATGACGGGGTGTATTATCAAGAATCAAAAGCAATTTAAATTCGAGACCCTGTCATTCAAATGGCGTCTAACTTCTGACACAAAATGTTTGTGGAACCATTCAGTGAAAATATCAATGGTCACCCAAGCTTTTTTGTTGGCCATCCAATGAACTGGCAATTTTTGAAATTCTACGCCTTTCATTCGCCGTGGTCTTAATGATCGATTTATGAGCAGTGGTTTTAACATCCGATCTCCTAAAGCGTTCGAACAAAATATGCGACCCTTTGCTGCTTTGAACCCACCAACCGTTTTTTGCATTTTTGATACGTAAGTTCTGTTTGGCATTCTTTTCCAGAAAAGGCCGGTTTCATCCATATTCCAAACTTGTTCAGGAGTGTAACCTCCTTCTTCAATTATTTTAGCAAGTTTTTGTGGAAATGCTTTAGAAGCAGTTTCATCAGCAGAAGCAGTTTCAACTTTAATTTTTATATTATGAAGAGCATGTCTTTTAATAAACTTAGCCAGCCAACGATTGCTTGCATGAAATTCATATTTTTTCCTCGATTGAGATGAAGTGTCTGACTGCAGATTTTTAATCTGTTCATAAAATCTCAATGCTGATTGCTTCTATCCACATCACTAAAGGTTTTTCGGCCATTTTCTAGAACAACATTTCTTGTGTATGATGAATTTCGCACTCGATTTTATACCAGAACATACCGCTTTTCTAATAGCCTCTTCATTTTTCTTTATAGATCTCACAGTTGATTCACGGACTCCAAAATGCTTACCCACAGCCGTTCCACCTTCCCCAGTTTGAAGACGATCCAAAATTTGAATTTTTATATCCAAGGAAATGGCTTTCCTTTTTTTTTTTTTTTGGGGTTATCGGCAACATCGTGTGAGGGCTGGATTAAAATATTCGGTTAATGAAATGAAAGTTTGAAAATTACATATAGCTTATCATTTATTATTTCTTGGCAAAATTATTAATTTTATAACGCAATTTTTATTTTGATTTCACTTAAAAAATGCAAATGCAAAAAATGCGGTAACTGTGTTGTCTACTCAAACATCAAATTCAAACTGCTAAGAACTGCTTTTTTATGCGCAGTCAGTTATGTAATTCGGGGAATTCCCATTAAATGAAATTCGTAAGAATTTAGAATTTTCTTAATTGAAACGAGAATGCAATTCTACAAAATTCTCAGAATTTTCTAGAATTTAGAATTTTTTTAATTAAAACGAGAATCAATTCTACAAATTTCTCAGAATTTTCTTGAATTACAGATTTTTTCCTAACTTAGACTTTAGGTTGGTCGCGTAAAAGTGAATAAAAATCGCGTAAAAAAATTATTTTTGATATCCCAATTCGCGTAAAAAAATTCGCATAAAAAGAGGTTTAGGTGGATATCTTATATTATTATTTTATATTATATTTATTATATTTAGGTATATATAAGAAATTGACTTGATGAAAGGGATCACTACAGTAGAAATGTGCTGGGAGCTTGATTCTTCTTCTCTGGGGTTGTCACCATATAGATATTTTTTGATGATGTTTGGAGGATATCTATTTTGTGATAATGTGTTGGATATTAGTGAGAGTTCAGTCTGTGTATCCTCCTCTTCTTATATAAAATTTTTGGCCCTATGTCTCGACATGTGGATAATGCTCAGTTTGTGTGTCTTGTGATGGTTTGAAGTATAATTAAGATATCTTCCACTATCTATGGGCCTTCTGTAAAAATCAGACAAAAAGAACATGTTGGCGATGTAAACCACAACAGAAGTAACTCTTCCTGCTTAGCATATCATTTCTGTACGTCTAACCACACGATAGAGTGGCAAAACAGCTCCATGCCATATCTGGATGACGACTACAGACATCATTTATTCAAGGAAGCCGCAATAGTGTTAATAACCGGCGGAAACCTCAACAGAAATCAGAGTGCAATCCTAAACACTTCATGTTAAAACCTGATCCTCTCTCTAAATCCATCTGAACTACAGCTGGCCAGTAATTACATTACACGTTTACAACAAACACGCGTGCGTGATAATGAATAAGAACAATAAGTCCTTTCAATCTCTGTCATGCGAACGTGTAACCTTAGCTACTAGTTTGTTTATTTCGATTTTATGTTCCTTTCAATTTGCATATTTACTAGTTTTTATGTCTTTCCATAAACGCCCCGAAAAAACTTGACAGTTTGCTCCAATCCAACTTGGAAACAAACTGTCTAGTTAGCGAAACTGGTAGACTATAATGTATATATATAATTTAATATGAAAGGTGTAGCTTGAAATTGGTGTTGAATAAAAGTATATTTTAAAAGTTTAGAAAAAATGATCAATTTTCGCTTATAATATTACTTGCATAATTATTTATTATAATTACTTTTATAAACACAAATATTGAAAATGAAACACAAAATAATTGCATGCTAATGCATTTAAACATCCACAGTCACGAATCGCTTGGAATTATTTCATACTCATGCGTACGATAAACTTGTTTATTGGCTTACTACCATATTGTTTGTTACTGCCTACGTATATCTGCTAACGATTGTTACAGTTAACAAAAATTAGAAAAATTATAAGAATTATCTTCCATGTAAATACTTAATTTCCTAATCAGAACTTTTATATTTAGCATCGAATAAATTATGCAATGTTTCTGTACGTCAAATACTCTGCAAATAATTTTCTAAGAAACCACCGTAGCTTATTTTATTTCTTCGTTTATTCCATTTGTAATATTAGGCCAGAATTTGAGTTATCGGACGGAACATTAAGGAATAAATAACAAACTTGCTTTCTGTAAGTATTAATCGCCAGCAGCAACCAATTAATCATGGTCCAATAAAAAAAAATAAAAAAAAACTTCCTATACTTTTGATCTTTCTTAACCATCCTCAGTGTCACAGTTTCAATATAAGATCTTTAATTAGGAGATTTGTTGTAATGCCTATAGTTCTACTTCACACACACACACACACGATATAATTTATTTATATTAAAATCAATAAAGACAATGATAATCAGCACAATTACTTTGTTTCCCAAAACTTTTCCTGTGCATTTACGAATTCAAGGCTGAAGTGAGCTACAAGAATTCTGTGGATCGCGATTGACAGAATCATTAATCAGATTGAGACTTCACGGATGAAAGCTGAATGTTAATGGATTTCTCCCTTACTTTTGAAAGGATTCGATTAAGCCCGATAGGACTTCATTGGACAGGAGAGCTTTGTCTTGGAAGGCAACACAAAACGAATGCTTAACTTTGAAGTCCAAGTCGGAAAAGCAACAAGCGAAAGACTGTCAGTATTGGATGCTCACTTAACTAAAAGGAATGATCGGTAGGAAAATAATTTTTTTCAAATTTTGAGCTCTTCTAGTAAAGAGAATTTTTTATTCTTTCAATTACTAAATTTGTGGCCGATAGAATTATTTTAAGAATTCAGTATTGCGATAAATCTAACATGTAAACGAGAGCAGCTAAATTGCTTTTCATACAATAAGTTTTGTGACTGCATTCCATTATTAGTACAGCGTAAAAATAATAAAACTTGGATCACTTAAAACAAGAAAAGTGAAAATTAATTATAACACAGTGATTTCTTCATTCCGTTTATTGTTTGTTGTTGATCAAACTATATACTCATGAGTCAAAATATTATGACCACACAGCCTTTTTCCAGACAACCGCAGTGTACGAAATAATTTTTATAATCTTTTTTTTTTTTCATTCACTGTTGAATTGAATGCTAGCCGAGATTCTAGCATGAAATCAGAACGCATTTGTTGTAAATAACTTTCAGTATTAATCATCGAAAAGAAGTGTTTCACATTTTTCCACAGTGACAATATTAAAGTTTATAATATCTTCTTCTTCTTCCTACTACGTGTCAGGCCTACTGGCCTGTTACAGAGCTAACTTGAGCTTTTCTATGTCGTACCCGACCCGAGGATAAGGTAGCTAGTCCTATTCCTCACGGTATTTTCTATGGCTGTAGCTGCGTGTGTTCACGGGGCCGGTTTGCCTGCCTGCGGGAGGAAAAACCCCAGATAAACTGGGGAGAAAAACCCTGCTGTCCACGCTCAAGACCGGCTAACTTGGCTATGTCTGAGAAAGATGCTTAAGCTCCTCACATTGTGACGGGAATTGAACCCAGGACACTCCTTTCCAAGGCATGTGGTTGCGAAGCGCATAGCCGCTAGCACGGACTAATATAATATAATATATTATAATATACAGTAAAGCTATGATATAATATATTATACTATATAGTTTACTATTATATTATAATGTTAAATCCATATAAATAATAGATATAATATTTTACAATAGTACATAGCATATATACACAATGTAATATAATATTAAACCATATATATATAATTGAAGTCTGTTCAATCTGTAATATATAATGTATAGACGGAGGATTAAGCAGGAGAGGCGGTGTGTTGTATTTAGTGGGGCAGTGAGCCCTCCCACGAAGAGTCCTTAGACTTCTGTAGTTGTGAATTTATTTTTCGATTTAAAGTCTATCGAAACATTCCTCTCCATTAATGAAAGTCGTAATGAGAAAATGTTTTCTTTTGTGTTCTAAAATTTCTAATTAGGATGATATTTCATATTTTATAATCAGTAACTGTCTGAATATGTATCATTCCTGTCTTTTACGATCCCTGTTTATTTTTTAAATGATAGGTACAAAAAAAAGTGTGTGGATATGAGGTTTTTTTGCTAAAGGAATGCAACCAACATGTGATGTGTATTTCATGTGGATGAACCTTTTCACAGGTTTAGAAACATATTAGTTTATTCGATATTTCAACCCTGAGTAGGGAAATTATTTCACCCGTCCATATTAATTTTTACCACCAGACTTTTCAGTATCCGTTTTGTGTTTCTTTTACAGTAGCTGCGGTCATCTTTGAAAAGAAATATTAATGTGGCGTGCATTTCAGAAGATTATAAACATTTAAAATACTTTATATATTTGTTGTAAAAATACGTCATGTATGGTTGGTTGTATTTCGCCTTACATCCAGACACTTGCTGTTTTTTTTTTTTTTCATATATTTACCAAAACCCTGTTGGCATTTACAACCTTCACTGAAATTACAGCATCACGAAACATCATTTAAGTTATTTATTTCTAACTTGTTTTACAAAATTTTCCACATTTATCTTTTATTAAGGGGCCCGCTTACAATGGAACCACTTGGTCTCATATTTGCCTAAACCCTTTAATATGCAGTCATTAAACTGAAATATTAACGTCCATTCGGAATCACATCCTGGTAGTTGTCATCTCATAAATCGAAAGGCTGCATTTTTTTTCTTTTATCTATTCCGGAAGTTAATATTGAGGGTGTTAAATAAAAGTATTTAGTCATTTCTAACTCCCCCCCCCCCTCTTTATTCCTCGTGAAAACTGTCGGCATATCAGTGGGCCTTCACGTGATTTCTCTTTCGTTCTATTTTTCTACATTGGTTGTCAAGACTTCGAGTTAAGCCTTACTTGCATTACTTACATTGCAAGTGTTGCACCTGCGGCAATAATCAAACGTTTAAGCTTGAATAATCTCCCTTTCGACTCTGCCAAGTAAACTGAGAAAGAAAACTGTTTTTTTTTTATGTATTATAATAATAGGAAAGAAATTCGATTGGGAAGAATCAATATTTCAAATTAAAGTAGTTCAAATGATCGAAGTTTTACTTATTTGTAAGATGTTTCCATTTTGCGGTACATCGTGTTTGTTTTTATGCCTAATTGCCTAAGAACACTTAAATATATTCAGATTCTCATCATACGTACTCATATTATACACATCTCATTCATAAAAAATTGTTAATTCTAAATCTTATAATATGAAGAAAAATCGAAATCCTTTTGCAGTCATTGCATATGATTATTGTAGTGTTGAGAACATTTCTGAACACAGTAGTGAAAGATCGAAACTTAAATGTTTTTCATCATTTCTTCGGAAGGTGGCGACACTGAATTATTTCATACTGCATTCCAAAGATGGCGTCTCTCCTATGTCCACGCCAGATGAATAATGAAAGATTGCGATTTTTATTGCTCGGTTCATGACCTTTGTACGCGGGAGAGAACTGCACGGTAAACGACAAATTGATGTTAGGATACCAACATGGAATGAATGATGTTAAATAATGCAATCTGATCGATGCACAGCTTCATCGAGGGCGGAGAATAGTGCTACTGCTGCTGCTGTGGATGATGATTTAAAGAATTTCCCGTTAACATTGAGAAACTGTTAATCTTCACGTTTCATACAAAAATGTTTCGATGTTATCTACGACTGTGTGTTTACGAAGCCATCAGTTTAATGTAAGTCGGTCACATTCTATGATAGAGACAATTAGTGACTCTAAGGAACGATGGGAAAAGTGACTCAGTAAATCGGAAAGTCGTTCTAGAAAATGTATAATCTACATGTTGGCATATAAAAATAATGCTATTTATTTTTAATTTTTTAGATTCTGATATGTTTATAACAACATAAAAAAATAATACTTCCTTGTTATACCAATTAAAATAAGAAATAATCTGAACCTAACCATACAAAGAATTGTGTATATCCGAAAACAGCACATTAATACTTTATTTTCAACAAACAAATAATGTGTCTCCATCTTGTCAATTCTGAGATAAAAATTTTATCTCGAGTCTCATCCATACGAACAACGTATTTGCATCGAATTTTATCATAAAATTTAGTTTGTGTGTAAAATTCATAAAAAAACTGTTTGTATTTAATTTTTTGTCTAAGAATCCGATAGATTAGAGATATCTCCGATAAAAAAAAATTAGAGTAAGTACTTTACAATTTTTTATTCTTATTTATTGCTTTTAAAGCAAGTGTGGTCTTGGGAAAGCAATAGACTGCCTGTGCAATATCCCTATATTTATTGGCATTGCCAGTGTAAGTGAAGGACAGTTCTGAGTGTAGGATATTTGTTTAAATTGAATAAACACCAATAACCTCTGTACCAAAGCAACATCTCCATACGCTGGTTTTAGTAAATTGTGTTTCAGTGTGTGAAGCTCTTCGCTGATAGTGGAGAGAGAGAGAGAGAGAGAGAGAGAGAGAGAGAGAGATTATACGTTTAATTAGAAATTCTTCCTAAATAGTAAGAAACAGAACAGAGCGAATTTCTCCAACAATATCCGGGAAAACTGCTAGTTTTAATAATTTAATAATCTGCTATATAAAAGATTTAGTTTAAAAGCATGCGAACAATGGGCTTTTTTTCAATTAAATATCGCGGGAAAATAATTTAGGTGGTTTACCAACACATAAATGATTTACTAGAGAAGGATGCAAACTATTCCATATATTAAAACAGCTGTAGTGAAGTTTATCCTAGCAAATCCTTAAATCTCTTCACAAGAAGATATGTTTTTGGATCAATCCCAAAGGATATGCTGAGCTATTGTTGGCTTAAATCGGCTAACAAGACTTTTGCATGTATAAAAAAATAATTTATACGCCGTGCTATAATCTTTAGTTATTAAAACAGTGAACTCCACATCAATTGAGAGGATTAGCTGCAGTTGACCCCTTATGCTCATGACTTAAAACCCAAAAAATTATTACCTTTTTAACGACATAACTGAATAAATTAAGACGGTATACGTCCATTTTTGACACTAAAAATGACTTCATTACGTACTTTGAGAAGCCAAGATTACACTGTAACGTAAGATGACAGGTATCTGACTACACTACCTTGATGAAGTAAAAAAATGTAATGGCTAACATTTGTTTTTCTTTTCTTCTTTTTTTTCCAATAATATTATCCAAATTGTTTTCACTTCTATAAAAAAAAAAAACTCTACAGATGGTGTTTTAATAAAGAACAAAAAATATTTTAAAAATATATTTATAATACATATTTTCTTAAACAAAAAGATAAACGCGGAGGAAATTTACACTTAAATGAAAATTTGAAACAAACATTTAAACGAAAAATATAAATTTGGGAAATCCGATCAGAAATAAACAAAACTCCCTCATAAAAACAGCTTCTTTTTATAAACATTACTCGGTTGATATATTCGCCGAACATGCTTTATGTACTTTTTAATGGTTACTTAAAATAATTTATTTATTATGTTATTGCACGTGAGGTTGTTAACAAATCTTTAAAAGGTATTTTCGAGTGACATGAGGCAGGTGTCCGAATTCCTGTCATTACAAGAGTAGAAATTGGGTTAATCGGAAGCTGAATCTTCCTAATGACGCATTCATTTTCAAATAAATAAAAGTAAAAAGCGTTTTTATGTATAACAGCAAATTTAATCATATAACCTGATGTCACTTTAAAGGAATTGAGCTTTGAAGGAGGGCATTTGTTCGAAATTTCTAGACTGACTGAGTCCTGATTTTAATTTTTCTGTTTTACTCATCTCAAAAGTAAAGAGAAATATTGGTTTTTCATGTACAAATGATTGGTAGGAGTGGAATCAATCAGGGCAGAACTATAGAGAATCATTGCTCCTATTTTAAAATATATTTTCATTATCTCATCGAAAACAATTGAAATAAATAACTGTTTTGAGTTTCAAAGGTCGTATTTATAAAATAAAGTATTCCTCATTTTGTTCTAGGTGTTTATTGGAACTTTCCAGACACTCCTTGTTTATGTATAAAGGAGTATTCTATGATAATAAGCTCATATAAGGTTATTTTAAATTAACAGCCTAGTTTTTATAATTTATAGTTTACTTTTATAAATTAATTTCAACAGAACCAGCTGTCCAAAAAAATTCAACAAAATCCCAAATAAAGCAAAGTTGTTGGATTCTCCTCAAGAATTGATCTATTTTGCTTTGTTACGGCTAACGTTGAATTGTTAGGCTGTAAATCCTGTTTGGGCTAAGTGAAGTGAAGGGCAAACATTCTTTACTGTACGTTACTCAAAGTGCTTTAAGAACCTTGACCAAATACTCTCCAGCGTGTCCCCATTAGCGTTATCTGTTGATCTTCGAGAGGTGCTTCATTAGAAGGCCGATGACAGACGTAAAACCTACAAAGAAACAGAACATACTGACAGCACGTTCTTGAAATTCTTCTTTTTTTTCTTGAACCATGTCAAGTGATTTCTTTTCTTCTAACTGTATGTGATAAAAAAATCTGCTTACTTTTTCGTATGGAGGGAGAATGGATGCCTTGTGATTAGATTAGCTCTGTAAAATAATATTCCACAAAAATGCATGTTTTTTCAACATTCCAATCCGCGTAATTCTTTGTTAGTGTATATAAAGAAGAATTTCAACACCGAAAAGAGATTTTTATTAATATATTTTCGTAGTTTTATTATTTTAAAGCAACTCCACAAGTAATTTGTAATTTTCAACCTAAATAAGTGGCCTTATTAGTGGGAACCGTAAAAATAGGCATAAATGTCTAAACGACACTTCTTCACTAGTTAGATGGAATTTAACGATTTTTGGATTTCTATTAAAACCTGTGGAATCGTTTAGTTGTTCAATCGGACCATTTTCCGAGGAAAAAGTTTTAAAAAAGAAATAAAACATTAAGTACAGAGTGCGAAGTCAAAAACGGATCGAAGTTTCATAAACTTCATTAAACGTTTGTCACATACTTCGATTTTCTAAACAAAAATACCACCCCTCTTTAGAATTCTTTGAACAACTTAAATGAGTCGCAGACAACGTGGGAATTTTCTCAAAAAAGGCGAAATATTCAAACAACCAGAAATTGAACTCCACAATTTCAATACATGCGAGTAGAATTTTTAAGCGGTTACCGATAACCCCGTGGAAAGTGTTTGGGATAGCACAGGAGTACTGTGGGTAAGCTAAGGATATTTTCCAGTTTTATTTATTATATATGTAGATATTTGAATTATTTTATTTCTTTTTAACATAACATCTGGAAACGCTGTTCGCAAGACCCAACATTGAATTTTTTTAAGCCACTTCAGACCTTCGAGTCTTTCTCGCTATAATTGACCATTCTTATTGACTAAACAATTTCAACTGTTAATGTCAATAATTCCTTTTTGGTTTGATCGTATTTTGACTAAAAGAGGAATTTAAAAATTAGGCAAACCCAAATATCTGCAGTGTGTGTGTGAACAAAATCGGTCAAGATGGAACCAAAATAGCGTGCGTGAAGACGGACCAAATGTCAAATCGAAGAGGTTTTTTATTTGAATGAATTCTTTTACAGAATGTAAAATTTTTTGTGTAATTCTTTTACACAAAAAAATTTTTATTTGAATGAATGAAATTTTTACAGAATGAATTTCTTAATGAACAGTTTTATATAAAAACGAATTTAAAGAATTTAAATTCGCGATCATCTTATCCGTCCCTTAAACTGTCAAGTTTAATGGAATATTATGACAAACATAATACCTTTTTCCAGACACTTCTGGCCACCAAATAAACATGCGACGCAAATCGTCTACTATCCTTCTTCATATTATTCATCATGTGTTATTTAATTAATATACACAAGAATCAAAACTCAGCATAGAGAAACGTGTAAAAAGCCAGCCAGATATTGTTTCTTATCGAAAACGAACACAACAAAAACATGCAGTCCATACAATCAAAGAACAAAAGCAAACATTATTCTAATTAACAACTTAAACTTATTTGCATTTGCTCCAACAATTGGAATGTTTTCAAATTGTATTTGAGTAAAAATGTTAATAACTGTCGTTTGGAGGATTTGTAGCAACAATTAAGGCATCCATTTCTCACATATAAAGTCTGTTATTTGGATACTGCAATCCAAATTAGAGGAATATTAATTAATGCTTTTCTACTGGAGTTGTTAAAGAGAAAAAACAACAACATTTACTTAATGACGCAGTTACCTTTTCTGGGATACGCAGAGGCTTCTTTAAAAAAAAGTCATCCATTATAAGTAAACATATGTATCAAGAGAATCTTAAAGAATCTCTCTCTCCACACACACACACACACACACACACACACACACACACACACACACTTTGTTTTACTTTTTCTGGTTTTCTTCTTTGAAGCATGTTTGTCTGTAGTTATTATTTTAAATTAAGTTGATTTTTTAACTTCTACTTTATATCTTTAGTTTGGTGTTCGTAATTACAAGTTTTACTTAACCATGAAATAAGAGTCTTAAAATCAAAACATTCCTTTGATGATTTTTATGAAAAGAAAAAAGCAAACCAAACTCTTTGCTTGCCATTAAATAATTGCTTTATCTTTGCTAATTACGAACTCCCGAGAAAAGACGAATATTAGTGAGTAAAGAGACGAAAGCAATATTGACAAAAGCCAAGATCTTAATTACAGAACTTTCAGATATTTGCTGGCTGAATTCCTTGTTCACTCATCTGGTGCAAAAATCCCCGCAGTTCTGGCAGATAAAACGGGAAATTAATATTTGTCGATAACTTAGAGAAACAACGTCTGTGCAGAGAACCAAAGTTTTGCTTTAGTTGGTGAGTGGATTTAATTATTCGCCAATAGATGTCAAGTAGCTTTGCGGTGTGTCTTGAAATGAGAGGCGAATTTTTCATTGTTGCTTAGCAACGGAAATATCTGCAAACAGATCTATTAAGATCTATCAAATAGATGATCTATTAAGTTTATATTGTTGTATATCGACCTACGAAGTAAGTATTTTGACGATGATATTGTTATAATATTAATCTCTCGCGTAAACGAACGAGTATTAATAGTGCTTTATAAAAAAAATTGGTTGCAAATTTTCATAAGTGTGTGCACTTTATTGGTAATTAGTTTTTATGGATAAACAATAAACACCCCATGTGAATAATGAATATGTAAATACATTTTTCGACTCCCCTCCCCTCTTAAGTGAATCTTAAATATTGGTTTCTCGTAAAACTGTCTACACCAGTGGCGGCCCGTACATAAGCACTGTGATACTGCAGTACCCCCAAGGAAAAAAACGAAAAAATTACATTTTGTTTGTGTTTATAAATAATAACAATGCTTAGAACATTATATAAATGCAATACAACATGCTAAAGTCTACAGCTTATGTTTTGACAGTGATTGAATAGTTAATAATTGGAATTGTTCAATTAACGCTTTAGATTACGAAACAAATGCACTGGGATCTAACGCCGATATTCGTTTGCGTTTGTCATTGCGGGTTACGTCATTCCCACACTGCCCAAACGGCAGTGTATCTTTAGTATGCTTAGCTTACGCGCGTTATTTCTGTGAGATATGAAACGTTTATTATATGTGTGTGTGCGTGGTGAACTATTTTTTGTCAATCTTATTTTATTTTGTTAAAATAACATATAATTATTTATTTATTACAGATACAAGACTGAATTATGACGAGTGTCACTGTTGAAAATATAAAAAGAATTATATTTTTTTCAATTATCGTTACACGAAACAAATGCACTGCGATCTAACGCCTATGTTCGTTTGCGCTTGTCGTTACTGTTGATACGAAACTTTTATTATTGGTTCGTGGTAATGATGAAATATTTTTAATAAAGCAATTTTTAATATGCTAATTTATTTATTAATAAATTCGTTACTGATTAGGAAAAAAAAAGTTTTTTTTTTATGCAGAACCCCACTTAAAATTTTCATCGGCCGCCACTGGTCTACACCCAGTTTACGAAGAGCACGTAGCAGTAAGGGCAGTCTGCACGGAGTGAATATTTTTCTACAATCCAGACCTAGCTGAATCTAATCCGAGGAGTGACCACAATGAGCACTTTAAAACCTTGATGCCGTCTCAGTTTGAGTGGTTTCAGGCTTGGTAGAAAGCCTTAACGGCTGAGCACCAGCGAGGCTGTTAATTTGAGACAGGATCAGTTGTGGGTTGTGTGTCAGCGACGCTAACAACCTTTACTAGAGCTTTTCGAGTGAAGATGGGTTAACCGGTCGCATACGGTAGTGCGACGTTCTCTTCCCCTCAACTGCTTTGGAACCGTGCTAGTCAAGGTTGTTAGGGGAATCCCCTCCCCCCAATATTTTCTTAAATACTAGTGTAGGAAGTTACACGTGCTATAAATACGAACAAAATATGAATTTCACACTAAAAACCACGTTTTGGTTTCAGGAAACCAAATATTTGGATGTTATCCCCCCCCCCCCAAAAAAAAATAAAATGAATGCAATTTTAATGAAATTTTTGTACAGTCACCCTGGGGACCTTAAGTGATATAAAAAAGATCCAAGTTTAGTCTATTAAGCAGGATTTCCAGATTATCCGGCCTGAAAACTACTCACTGTATTAATACTGATCTACTTAGGTTTACCATATTTCGTGGATGGATACTGAATCCCACGCACGCACACAAACACACTCAGAAAACTAAATCCTTAAGAGCTCCAGTTATATAATCCGCATCATATCCATAAAAGACCAATATTGCAATGAATTTGTAGATGCCACAAATTCTGAAAGATAACATTTCTGAATTATACGTATCAAAAACGAAAACGCAGATAATATTTAATACATCAACACATGTGTTCGCATTTATCGAATTATTGTTTGGTTCAGATTGAATTCCCGATTATTGAATGATCACAATTAGTTAGTTTCGTTGTTCCCCGTATATGGATTTTTTTTTTTTTAATTTACTGCTTCTATGCCTTTCTTCATGATCAGAAAAAAACTCCTTAAAATATATTGAAAATATCAATTGAAAAAAAAAAAAGTATCATCTTTGGGTACTTTACCTGCACGCACTGAAAGTTTACAATCCTCTTTTATCGCATTCGCAACGACTTATCGAAACTGAGCTGACAGAAGAGGATTTTATGATGACAAACGTGCACTCCTCCCCACTCCCCTTCACTGCCTCAATCGTTTGGAAAGTTAAAACATCAAATCCTTTCATACATTAATTCCATAATCTTCCGGTAGTTTATGCATTTATTGTAATAAGTTCTGTGTTCTTAAGGAGATTGCTACTAAGAATATGATGGCTTTTACATGCAAACGATCTTTAAAAGCCTCATTTATGAAACGCAAATATTAGCAAGTCGACTTCTTAAAAAAAAGTAGGTTGTTTGCTTAAAAGATAATGTAAAGAAAGTCCAACGACTGCTTTAGTAGTAATCTGAATAAAGTCGGTGATTAGTATGCACGTAAAATATTAGCTTTTTGATAACGACGCAAATGTATTTCTTTAATATCCTGGCTAAAGAATTTTTCATTTTTTATAATGATGAGTAGAATTTCTAGTAAAACGCTAATTCAGTGCGGTGTCGAAAATGTTTTAAACATCCGGTTTAAAATTTATGTCAAGTCAACTATGAGTGTTTCTCATACTACGATTGGTGAGCTCTGTAATACGTTTTGAGACTTAGTTTTCCTTTGACAATCGCTTGATGTTTTTTTATTATTATTATTATTTCGCTGTAGGACGCAGGACGTAGGACATATATGGTGCAGAGGGTGAAGTTTGCGCTTTTTATTTTCCCTGTTATCTGTTTCGGGAGCAGTGATGGGAGAGATTTGTAAGCTATTTTAGCTCGCCCTGAGGGGGCAGAAGTAATTACACGTGGGTTGAGGGTTAGGATGGCTTTTGGTCTTTTATGTTTCCAGTGGTCATTACCGTCATAATTTCTGGCTTGTTGTATTAGTTGGTTTGGATTCGTAGGTAGATGTCTTTATAAAGAATTTTTTCTGCTAGGGAGCGTAGTAGTGGAGAGATGTAGGGGATATTTATGTCCTGGTGGATCTGGGCGTTCCTGATGAACCACGACATCCAGGATCATTCGCAAGTACTTGTTCTCTAGTCTTTGTAGCTTGAGGATGTTTGTCTTGGAAGTATGGCTTCAGGCTGGGGAGACGTATATAACTGTGGGACGGATCACTGTCTTGTATAGTAGAATTTTGTTTCTTGTGTTTAGTTTGCTGTGTCTGTTGATCAACGGGTATAGCTGGGCGATAACTTTTGAGATTTTGTTGTATTCTTATAGTCCTTATAAGGACTGGCTTAAAGGGGCGAAGCAAGAATGCTTTTCATCTTCTCCGTTATCTGTAGAGGACAGTGCATGGATAAGGTGTTATTGAGCAATTAAAGCTCGATCATGGCAGGAGGGTAACAGCAATAGCCGAGTCTCAGTTAGAACTTCATTGGCTACAGCATTGCCATCCATTACCCTCCAAGGGTATTGGATTGAATGAATCAATCACCGCATCTCACGATCAATTGATCCTTCTCCAACCCATTTTGTTGTATTTCACTGCGTATAATATATATAAGTTAAACATAATGATAACTAAAAGTGCTTTTGGAATCATTTTTAAGAATAAATAAAAGAAATCTTCTTAACATGATTTCTACTGCATTTATTATGATAATTTGTATGCAGTCATCTTTTTTTATATTTTGCAGAATTGAATAAATTCGGGAGTTTCGAAAAATCATTTCCTTCAGGCTATGACATCCTTTGTCTACGAACACTCGAATAATGAAAGTGAAAAAAAAAGTCCCACATGCTGCATTTTTATTATATTTGACGAATTGATTTATGTCGTTGCTTCGTAACGCACGCAAATATCAAATAAATTAAACTTTTCCAATATTGACATTCGACTGATGTCGAAACAGATGTATACCTTTCACATCTGTTTGTGACAAATGTGTTTCATATTTATTATTAAGTGTATTTACCGAAAATCGATATTAATAATTAATCATAATTATCTATTTTACAGGCATCATAAAGGAAAAATTCAACTAAAATTGATTTGTAAACATTTCAAGGCATTCATAATTACTTTTTTTTCTTACCAGGTGTTTGAAGTAATTACTTCATTTTTTTTTAATTTAATGAAAATTTACGTAGTTTACTAATAACATAATTCCATATTTTTCTTTATTCAATTTTAATGAAATTTTTGGAATGTAAATCGACATTCATTAGTACTTATTAGGTACTGTTATATGTCTGCCTGTCTATTCGCATTCTTCAGCCTGTAATAAGACGATGTTTATTAGAATCAGGTACTCCAATTAAACGTCGTTAAGCCATCTCAAATTAGAGACTTTTGAATTAAGCATTAATTTAAACATTAAATAAAAATTTAAATATTGCTGTGGAGTTTCATTACGTAAGAAAATAAAACAGCTGTACATTACATTAATTAGATAAAACAGCTGTTTTGAAAATTATAAACTTCAATGAGAAATGTTCTTATTAAATGTTTCAAAAAATTATTTTAACTTTGAATGTTCTTTAAACTTTGAAAGAAATTTTAAATTTAATTTTTTTAATTTAAAAAAAGTTTAATGTTTTATTTTTGTAAATTTAATATTTATTAATAAATATTTAGAAAAGTTTTCTAAAGGATAATATTAGAAATAATATTTAAAACTTGGTAACAAATGGCAATGTTGTAGCCAATGAAGTTTTAACTGAGGCTCGGCTATTGCCGTTACCCAGCCATGACTAGAGCTTTTTCGCTCAATAACACCCCATACACACAGATTTAATTCATTCAGATGACGGGATAAAGAGTCAAGGACTCAGTCCATCGCCCAGTTCTTATAAGAACTATACTAAACCGATATGAATTATCAAAAAAGTCCTTTTTAGGACTTCCAGGGTAACAAATGGCAATGCTTTTGCCAATGAAGTTTTAACTGAGGCTCGGCTATTGCCGTTACCCAGCCATGACTAGAGCTTTTTCGCTCAATAACACCCCATCCACACAGATTTAATTCATTCAGATGACGGGATAAAGAGTCAAGGACTCAGTCCATCGCCCAGTTCTTTTAAGAACTTTAAGATATATATATATATATAAATTGAATAGATTAATTTAGGATTCATTCAATCCAATACTCTTAGATGGCAATGCTGTAGCTAATGAAGTTCTAACTGAGGCTCGGCTATTGCTGTTACCCTCCTGCCATGATCAGAGCTTTAATAGCTCAATAACACCTTATCCCTACACTGTCCTCTACAGATAACGGGGAAGATGAAAAGCATTCTTGCTTTGCCCCGTTAAGCCAGTCCTTATAAGGACTAGATTAATTTAAATTGAATAGATTAATTGAAAGAGAGCGGGAGATGGAATTTTCAAATCGACCGTGAGATGCAGTGATTAATACCCTTGGAGGGTAATGGATGGCAATGATGTAGCCAATGAAGTTCTCACAGAGGCTCGGCTATTGCTGTTACCCTCCTGTCATGATCAGAGTTTTAACAGCTCACTAACACCTTATCCCTACACTGTCCTCATGACATCAGGTTAACATGATAACAACCCCTGAAATTTTTCCTAGAATGGGAGAGGGGATAAAACTAAAAACCATCCAAAGAAGGTAAGTACGTTGTGAGAAGGAGATTCTCTTTAAAAGATTCAACAAAGTTTTAACTGAGGCTCGGCTATTATCCGCTACCCAGCCATGAGTCAAGTACTCAGTCCATCCCCCCCCCCCAAAAAAAAAAAAAACAGAAATAAGGCCGAAGTTCAATTCTGGCCGTTACGAGAATCCTTACATGGGATTTTTCATTTGAAGGGGAGTTAGCCGATCTCATATGGAGGTGGCACGGTTTTTTTCATAGTCCAATGAGTGTTTGGAATCATTGGAGGAGTCACGTAATAATAATAATAATAATAATAATAATAAAGTTATTAGGAGATTTCCGACTGATGAAATTTATTATAGTATACTGAATATTACGAGATGCGCCAACCTCTGGATTTGTAATAATAATAATAAACTTTGTTGGAGGATAAATACTTTATAATGTAGTGCAGGTGACTATTATTTGTTGATACTACACTTATTCCTAACTACTTTTTGTCCTTTGAAAATAGAAGCGATTTCTTTCGCAATCCGAAATATTCTAAAAATGGCTTATATATTCGTTAATGTCATTGTATTTCGTTAATTTTTATTTTTTTTAAAACTACGTGGCTAACTGAAATCGAAATGGTTGAAATTTACCATAGGAAAGAATGTGAGGAGGAACAGGACAGATTACATCATTTTTAAGAGAGCAGATTTTGTTTTTCAGAGCTGAAGGAGTTCATAATTTTAAGGATCTAAATACATATCTGAAAAAAAAATCAAGCAGGTTTCTTTGTTATTGTACCACCCTCTCGGCGTAGAAAGGATTAATGTAAATGATAAAGAGAAGAGCAGAATCTCCTGTTACCATAGAAATATTACGTCACATTCGTTCGTGAAAAAAGGCAACCTAGATATGAAATATACTTCTAAATTACTATTTTTATTGACATGTTAATTTTAATAAACTTTTTTTATTAAATAATGCCTTCTATAAAGTGTTTGCATAGATTTTTGTTTGCATTTCCTTTTGAAACGAAATTTATATTACAGTTCAATCCATATATTCTCATATATAAGCTAGGTGATAAGTGGTCTTTGGAATGAGTATGAAGACAGATTGGAAGAAAGTAAATTTCAAATCCTCACAAATAGGAGGAAGAGGATTATGATTGAGACACATAATTTAGTCAGGGGTTGTTATCAAGTTAACACGAAGAAATTTTTCCTAGAATGGGAGATGGGATAAAACTAAAAGCCATTGGGTAAGGGTGTGAGCAGAAGGTTCTTTGCATGAAGAGTATTTAGTATTTATCTTGGAATTAATTCAAAGAATTGTCATATCAGTAATGAGCACGAATTATCGACTTTGGTTTTTTAAAACGTTTGGAAAATTAAAAGTTATATCTATAATAATTTTATTGCAAAATATTTTAATCAAATGTCATATTTATAATCTTATTTTTATTAAAATTTTAATTAAAAATATTATTCAATAAACTATAATTGGTATATACAATCTTATTGTAATTAAATATCTTATTTACAATCCGTTTCACTTTCAGATTCATTTTACGGATTAAATAAATATTAATATATTAATAGTTTGCTGCGTAGCAGTCAGTTTCCATTAGGTTGTTGGCAATTCGTTGAATAGGAGTGTGACATAAAGTTTCTATCAGTTGTAATAATTTATATACATAAAGGTTCATTTTATGACTGCACAAGATCTGAGATCCAACGGATATCCATCAAACCATTTCATTTCATCATCATCATCATCATCAAATTCCTGCCATGTACCCTCAAGGGGTGTACAGGATATGACAGTACTACATGAAAAAATTACATCATTATTAACTTCCTATCTACAATTTTCCTCCAAATCAGTCTGTTACTTGTCAAGACTCCAACAATATCAGATCTTATATTTCTATCGTCTAAGGCACTTTGTACCCTATCAATCCACCTATATCTTGGTCTTCCTCTGGGTCGTTTTCCTGCCAACCTGGCAGAGAACACTTGTTTTGCTAGTCTTTCCTCTCCCATTCTATTTAAGTGACCATACCACCTGAGATTAGCTCTGCTAACGCATTCCTGGATGCTGACAATGTCAAGTTCTTTCCTAATATCCTCATTTTTAATATGATATTGCCATTGATGCCATCTGTTCATGCCTCTAATCTTTCTCAGGACTCTCATATCAGCGGTCTCTAGCCTTTGGTCAAGTGTTTTACTTCTGACCCAGCTCTCAGATCCATAAGTTAAAACTGGTTTGAACACTGTCTTGTATACAGCTAATTTAGTGTTCCAACTAATTTCTCTCTTATTCCATATGAATTTATTCAACTGACTTCCCACCATACCAGCTTTGTTGATTCTGTTGTCTATTTCTTTATTTAATTTACCATCTTCAGTAAAAATCGTGCCTAAATAGCTGAAATGTTTTACTTGTTCCACAGGTTCTCCATTCACAACACAGTTGACATTTTCAATGATTCTGCCTATTTTCATTGTCTTTGTCTTTTTATTGCTGACCTTCATACCATATCTATTACAACAGCTATTCAATTTAGTCAGAGAATCTTGCAGACTTGTAGCGGATTTATTTAGAAGTATAACATCATCCGCATAAAGCAAAGAGCTGACATTAACATCTCCAATTTTGATATCAGGTTTAATACCACTTTCCTTCATAATGTGATTCATATAGATAATGAATAACAGAGGGGATAATGTACATCCTTGTCTCACACCAGATTTAACATTAAACCATCTTCCTGTACTTCCTTCAATTCTAACTGCTGACTTACAACTCAAATAAAGACTAAGTATTGCTTCATATAATGCCCCATTGACACCATATAACTGCAGCGTATTGAATAGCTTCTCTCTTGGCACCTTGTCATATGCCTTTTCCAAATCGACAAAACTTAAATACAGATCTCTGTTATATTCCCATGCTTTCTCGACTATTTGTCGTAAAGTGAAGATCTGATCCTGACAGCCTCTATTTGGCCTGAATCCAGCTTGTTCTTCACCAAGCTTTTCTTCCACAATTCTTCTCAACCGTTTCTCAAGTATACTTGCATAGATCTTGCCAGGAACACTCAGTAGGGAAATACCTCTGTAATTCTCACATTCAGTTTTATTTCCCTTTTTATATATGGGTACTATGAGAGCTCTACTCCAATCATCAGGAATTCGTCCCTCTGTCCAGGCTTTCTGAACTATGCAGTGCAGCCACTGTAAGACTTTTATACCACCATACTTCAGTATTTCTGGTCGAATATCATCTACTCCTGCTGCCTTTCCACATTTCAAGCCTTTGATGGCTTTTTCTACTTCAAGTATGGATATGTATTCCTGACTGCATGCCTGGTCAGTGTTTTTTATCACTATGCTGTCATCACTGCTTGTTTCATTTAGCAGTTTTTCAAAGTAATTACTCCATACTTGAAGGATATCTTTTTCTCCTGTTTTCATGTCACCTTTATCATCTCTAACTCCTTTTACAGCACTCTTTCCTCCATTTCTAAGCTTCTTCAACAACCTCCAGAATATTTTGCCACCTTCTTGATATTTATTTTCTATATTCTTGCCAAAGTCCTCCCATGACTTTTGTTTAGCCAGTTTTACACACTGTTTAGCTTTCTTACATTTGTCTCTGTATTCTGTAAGAGTAAAAGCTGACTTATTTCCCAGGAACTTTTGATATGCTTTCTTCTTTTCCTTCACCGCCTCTTTAACTTCCTGTGTCCACCAAGGAGTTCTGAATTTTCTATCCTTGCACACAACCTCACCACATGCCTCTCTGGCAGAATCAATCAATGTTTTCTTCAGAGTTTGCCACTGAATCTCCAAGGTTTGATTCCTGTTCTCAAACTCTTTCATTTTCTTTTCAATAATCTTTGTGTATTTTAGTCTACAGTTCACATCTGAGAGCTGCTCAACTTTTATTCGCTTTAAAACTTTCTTACATGTTATTCTTTTCAATATGAAATTCAATTTTATCCTGCTCAAGACTAAATAGTGATCACTTCCAATTTCAAATCCTCTATACACTCTGGTGTCCTGCACCAGGGAGAAAACATCACTATGAACAATAACAATAACTTTTCTTATTCCTAGCCTCTTCTCTCCAGGTGAATTTGTGCACATTTTTATGTTGGAACATGGTGTTAGTAATAACCAGTCCATGTCCTGAGCAGAAATCCAACAGATATTTGCCATTATTATTAGCTTTGCTCTTTTCTCCAAATTTTCCCAAAATATTTTTGTATGTCTCACAATCATTTCCTACTCTGCTATTTAGATCCCCAACAAGGACCAACTTTTCCTTTTTCATTGTGTCAGTTGCTTTTTCTAAAGCATCTAAAAATTCCTCCACTTCAACCTTAGTAGAACCTTCTGTGGGACCATAGGCACAAAGAAGTCTCATTGTCCAGTTCCCCATTCTCATATTTGCCCACATTACTCTACTTGAGACTGACTGCCATTCAAGAAGATTAGCCTCGTATTTTGTGTTGAATACTATGGCTACTCCTTCTTTTCCTTGATTGTCATTTTGCCTGAATACAACATTTCATTTCATTAATTTTGAATTAATAAAATTGAAAATAAATCTTTTCGTTATTTCAATTTATATATTTATTATAGTAAGTAATGATAGGTGTTTAAAATTATTATAAATATTTCTTCGATATTAAAAATGATTTTATTATTATTTTAGTTATGAATTATTTTAAATTATTTACTTATATAGTATATAAATAATTCATGTAGATTATTTGGAAAAGAAGTATTTTCAAAATAATAATTATTATATAATAAACAAATATTCATAATAAGAAAATTTCCACCGCAGCTCAGTCGGAAAAACTGCAAAGACCTTGGTAGGAATTTGAATCTGGATCTGTCTGCGTCAACTGAAGGTGACTCAGACCGACTACAACTACAAACAATGGAAGAAACCCTAGTTTGTTTGTCTGTTTTTAGGGGAGGGGGGGGGGAAATCCCCCAAAAGAGAGATTGAAGAACATACGTAATCGACAGGCACACACACACACTGTAGTGTAATTAGCTATGTTACCGTCCGAAAAATAAATAAAATAAAATAAAATGATGTTTGGGTTTTATATCTTAAGATATAAAAATACTGGGAATATCATTAATAACGTGCTGTATAATTCATGTCAACTTTCATAATCACGAAGATATGCCATAATAACTTTAATTACCTCTGCTGATTCTATGAAATATTTGATCGTATTCTTTACAGAACGAATTGTCTTTGATGTATCGACTGCAAAGAATATTTACTTGATCGTCAAACTGTGTGTTCACAATCCAAGTTTTAGATGTGACGACACTTTTACTTTCGTACGTAAGAGGCGATGCTTGTGCTAAGAAATACCTAATATATTCTTCGCAGAAATGTATCTCTTCTTTTCAATAAAAAATGTGAGCAAAATGGATTTGTTTCTGTGTTCTGCCTATGTATCATCTGGGCATTTTTGTAAGTTTCCCTTCCCAAGCTAATATTACATGTATTTATCCAACTTCTACAACAGAATTAATTACGGCGCATACAATGGCTTAAAAGAAAGCCAACAACCTCTTAGGAATGTCTCTTCAGCGAGGTGTAATCGGTAAGCTTGCTTCTTACGAATAAGCGTCACTATAAGAAATAGTAATGCTTTAGCAATATTGATGATAACAACTTCTACATTTGTATTTTTCTTCGCTATGTTCATTTCTCGTTACATTTTAATCGAAAGGTTTGAATAGTTATTAACCTATGAATTATCGTTAGAATGAAGGCAGAAAGCTGTAACCACGATGGACATGAAAAATAAAGAATTTTGAACGTTTGCCCACTTAAATTAACTGATAATTTCTCTATTCTTCAACTGCATTCGGTTATCATTTCTCATTTATTTTTATTTGAATATCAGTCAAAAATATTTAAATATTGAAAGTGCTCGGCTGAAAATATCTGTTGCACGAAAATACCACCACACGTTTGATTGCCTTATCTTTATAGTCCTTATAAGGACTGGCTTAAAGGGGGGAAGCAAGAATGCTTTTCATAATCCCCGTTATCTGTAGAGGACTGTGTAGGGATAAGGTGTTATTGAACTATTAAAGCTCTGATCATGGCAGGAGGGTAACAGCAATAGCTGAGCCTCAGTTAGAACTTCATTGGCTACAGCATTGCGATCCATTACCCTCCAAGGGTATTGGATTGAATGAATCAATCACCGTCTAAAAAAAAAAAAAAAAAATTCACTACAAGATAATTTATAATCTTATCATATTAAATTATAAAAGGTAGATTAATATTATAACAATCAATTTTCTTAAATAAAATTTTTAAAATCTATTTTTTTGAAAAACTAACAAAATATTTTGAACTTTATTTTTTTAATATTCTATTTATAGTTTTATAGGATCCATATTTATGTATTTTTATATACAAACTGATGGTTTGAAATCCATTGAAATAAAGAAACCAATGTTGTGTATTTTTATTAAAAATATTTATTGCTTGATGTTTTCTGGTTCAGTACAATTGCAGATTAGCTTAACAAGCGAATTACCAAAAAAGCAATAATATTTATTTTTGTTTGTTCTCTATAAATAATAATAATAATAATAATAATAATAATAATAATAATAATAATAATAATAATAATAATAATAAAAAGGTTTTCTTGTACATATGCGAATTACTTAGCCACCTTCATTCATTTAAGTGTTCTCCAGCTATGTTTCGTGACATTTTTTGGTCATGGATGAAAGTAGACACGCAAACCTTCTGTCTCTGTTTTGACACTTCATTCATACGGAGTTGGTAACTATGACAAAACATTTCTCACTTTGCCAAGCACAATAAACGTGCAACTGATAAAAAAATGACTATGATTTATGTCAGCTGTCTTCCTTATTCCTATGAATTATCTGTTTTTCGCGTGCTATTCCTGGTGAGATAGAATACCTTTCATTAGTCAACGTGGTTTATCTGACATTGACCCCCCCCTCCCCTCACCCTATTTGTTTTCTTTTGTTTCATGCCAGTCTTCTGTGAGATATCCTTCGCCCAAATTCCTCTCTACTAGAGAGAGAAAGAGAATATTATTCTCTCAGAATGTTATGCAAGTTCATATGACCAATGATTAATACCATAATTTGATTTTTATATAAATATCGGAGAAAAAAATGTAAAAAATTAAAGATGAGCAATGTTCGTAGACATGATTTTTAATCAATATGGTTCTGTAATATTCCAATGTTCTAGAAAACTGAAAAAAAAATTTGCATAAAGGAATTGTAAATGTAACTTTACTTAATATACTCTATCTATCAATAATTGTCCGGACGCTTTAGCAATTTACAATTGATACTAGCAGGCGAACTAAGTTTGGCTTTGATCACCTCCTGAACTCTTTGAAGAAGGCTTTCCACCATTGTGTGGCAGAACTCCGTGCTACTTTGATGGAGAAATTTGTCTCCATTCCTCCATAAAGCAGCACTGAGTTCAGCGACAGATAGAGGATATGCTACTCAATCGCCGTGCCAATTCGTCCCACAGGTGTTCGATGGGGTTTAGGTCAGGACTCTACACAGGACAGGGTAGTCGTTTTACACCCATCTCTTCATACCATTCCATAACAGCTGTAGCTTTGTGTGTCGTCTTGATAGTAACACGAGTCGGTCCTCTCCATAAAACCTCCACAGTGTAGGCAGCACCTGATTATCCAGAATATCAAGGTAATGAAGCTGCCTTCATAGAACTATGGACAACAACCTGTGGTTCCGCTCCAAATCAGCTGAATGCACCCCACACCATTACTCCACCATCAGCAAACTTTCAGTATGGGTAACAAGCCTTTTCCAGGATGCCTCCACACTCTGCCATCAGAATGGAAACAGGTGAACTTTGATCATTGCTCCACAGTACCGTTTTCCATTGGTCAGTTCACACTCTTTTTGCATGGCTAGACGAGCTACCATGTTAGTTGTTATGATGTTCGGCTTGGGTGCCGCTGCTCTTCCGTGGGAAACCCAGTAAATGGAGTTCTTTTCGTACAGTATTAGTGCTCATCGTGGTATTACTGGCGCTATGGAACTCATCTCGGATGGTCTGTGCCTATTATAGCCGGTTTTGCGTGCTACCTGTTTAACACCGTCCTGTCCCTCTCAGTCATTTTCGGCAGCCGCCCTGGGTGTTTTCCTGCACTAGTGATGCCAGAACGTCTCCATTTGTTGATCACATCGCCAACCGTTGATTTCGGTTGCTCCAGTTGAGCAGCAATGGCAGGTACGAACATGCCGCCAATGTGACAGCTCATCATGACATCTTTCTCGAAGTCACTGAGTTCATGTTGTGTTGCCCTACCACCTGTATTCAACTGCTACGATGAAATGCTGCTTCCTGTACAGCTGTTTTTTGCTATTAACAAACCTGGAATGTTCTATAACTTCAAATAACAGGGGGTGTCAGGACAATTATTGGTAGATAGTGCATACCTTTAAATAATCTTATATTGTTTATTATCCAAGATCAGAGCTGTAAAAATTCTCCTGTTAGCATATTCTTTATTGCTTGCTATACATTACGATTGTCAACATACTCTTAATATAGCGCAATTATATTAAAACAGAAACTTCCAAAAAATTTCAGTTAGATGAATATACACCACCTTATCCTTATAAGGACTGGCTTAAAGGGGCGAAGCAAGAATGCTTTTCATATTCCCCGTTATCTGTAGAGGACAGTGTAGGGATAAGGTGTTATTGAGCAATTAAAGCTCTAATCATGGCAGAAGGGTAACAGCAATAGCCGAGCCTCAGTTAGAACTTCATTGGCTACAGCATTGCCATCCATTACAATCCAAGGGTATTGGATTGGATCGAATGAATCAATCACCGCATCTCACGGTCGATTGATTTTCCCGTCCCTGCTGTCGAATATACACCACTTATAGTCCTTATAAGGACTGGCTTGAAGGGGCGAAGCAAGAATGCTTTTCATATTCCCCGTTATCTGTAGAGGACAGTGTAGGGATAAGGTGTTATTTAGCTATTAAAGCTCTGATCATGGCAGGAGGGTAACAGCAATTGCCGAGCCTCAGTTAGAACTTCATTGGCTACAGCATTGCCATCCATCACCCTCCAAGGGTATTGGATTGAATGAATCAATCTATTGAATGAATCAAATAATTTCTACTCAGTGAAACTCGAGTACCGAGCAGAACCGCTCATTCCGAAGAAAATAATTCACCGGCAAGTACCCCTCAGCGGGCCGTGCCGGAGAACACCTTCCCAAGTAACTCAATTGCTCCCTTAGGGCAAAACCTAAGAGAGCGAACTCATTAACCCAGGATAACAGCAACAGCCGAACCTCAGTTTAACTTCATTGGTTCAGCATTGCCATCCGTTACCCTATATGGGCATCTATTTAAAATCAATCACCGACTATGTAAGTAAAGGTGAAATCTCAAAAATACGGACGATCTCTAGGCCACTCCATAGTGGGCGAAAGACCGTCCTAATCTCAGCGTTGGTTCCATTCAGTGACGGGCTCCCCGACCACTGAGCAGAACCGCTCAAATTCCGAGGAAAATAATTCACCGACAAAGCCCCTCAGCGGGCCGTGCCGGAGAACACCCTCCCCGGAGACTCAAAGTGCTCCCTTAAGGCAAAAACCTTAAGAGAGCGAACTCAAAAACTCATCGCCCAAGAGGGTAACAGCAACAGCCGAACCTCAGTTAAACTTCATCGGTACAGCATTGCATTGTTGCCATCCGTTACCCCCAAGGGCATTAATGAACCAATCACCGTATGTGTAAGTAAAGGTGATATCTCAAAAATATCGGACGATCTCTAGGCCACTCATTCGTGGGCGAAAGACCGTCCAAATCTCAGTGTTGGTTCTACTCAGTGAAACTCGAGTACCGAGCAGAACCGCTCATTCCGAAGAAAATAATTCACCGGCATGTACCCCTCAGCGGGCCGCGACGGAGAACACTTTCCCCGGTAACTCAAAGTGCTCCCTTAGGTCAAAACCTAAGAGAGCGAACTCATTTACCCAGGATAACAGCTACAGCCGAACCTCAGTTAAACTTCATTGGTTCAGCATTGCTATCCGTTACCCTATATATGGTCATCTCATATAAAATCAATCACCGTATGTGTAAGTAAAGGTGATATCTCGAAAATATCGGACGATCTCTAGGCCACTCATTCGTGGGCGAAAGACCGTCCAAATCTCAGCGTTGGTTCTACTCAGTGAAACTCGAGTACCGAGCAGAACCGCTCATATTCCGAGGAAAATAATTCACCGGCAAGTACCCCTCAGCGGGCAATGCCGGAGAACACTTTCCCCGGAGACTCAAAGTGCTCCCTTAGGGCAAAACCTAAGAAAGCGAACTCATTTACCCAGGATAACAGCAACAGCCGAACCTCAGTTAAACTTCACTGGTTCAGCATTGCCATCCGTTACCCTATATGGGCATCTCATATAAAATCAATCACCGACTATGTAAGTAAAGGTGAAATCTCAAAAATACGGACGATCTCTAGGCCACTCCATAGTGGGCGAAAGACCGTCCTAACCTCAGCGTTGGTTCCACTCAGTGACGGGCTCCCCGACCACTGAGCAGAACCGCTCATATTCCGAGGAAAATAATTCACCGGCAAGTACCCCTCATACCCCTCAGCGGGCCGTGCCGGAGAACACTTTCCCCGGAGACTCAAAGTGCTCCCTTAGGGCAAAACCTAAGAGAGCGAACTCATTTACCCAGGATAACAGCAACAGCCGAACCTCAGTTAAACTTCATTGGTTCAGCATTGCCATCCGTTACCCTAATATATGGGCATCTCATATAAAATCAATCACCGACTATGTAAGTAAAGGTGAAATCTCAAAAATACGGACGATCTCTAGGCCACTCCATAGTGGGCGAAAGACCGTCCTAATCTCAGCGTTGGTTCCACTCAGTGACGGGCTCACCGACCACTGAGCAGAACCGCTCAAATTCCGAGGAAAATAATTCACCGACAAAGCCCCTCAGCGGGCCGTGCCGGAAAACACCTTCCCCGGAGACTCAAAGTGCTCCCTTAAGGCAAAAACCTTAAGAGAGCGAACTCAAAAACTCGTCGCCCAAGGGGGTAACAGCAACAGCCGAACCTCAGTTAAACTTCATTGGTACAGCTTTGCGTTGCTATCCATCACCCCCAAGGGCATTAATGAATCAATCGACTATGTAAGTAAAGGTTCAATCTCAAAAATATCGGACGATCTCTAGGCCACTCATTCGTGGGCGAAAGACCGTCCAAATCTCAGCGTTGGTTCTACTCAGTGAAACTCGATTACCGAGCAGAACCGCTCAAATTCCGAGGAAAATAATTCACCGACAAAGCCCCTCAGCGGGCCGTGCCGGAGAACACCTTCCCCGGAGACTCAAAGTGCTCCCTTAAGGCAAAAACCTTAAGAGAGCGAACTCAAAAACTCATCGCCCAAGTGGGCAAGAGCAACAGCCGAACCTCAGTTAAACTTCATTGGTACAGCTTTGCGTTGCTATCCATCACCCCCAAGGGCATTAATGAATCAATCACCGTATGTGTAAGTAAAGGTGATATCTCAAAAATATCGGACGATCTCTAGGCCACTCATTCGTGGGCGAAAGACCGTCCAAATCTCAGCGTTGGTTCTACTCAGTGAAACTCGAGTACCGAGCAGAACCGCTCATTCCGAAGAAAATAATTCACCGGCACGTACCCCTCAGCGGGCCGCGACGGAGAACACTTTCCCCGGTAACTCAAAGTGCTCCCTTAGGTCAAAACCTAAGAGAGCGAACTCATTTACCCAGGATAACAGCAACAGCCGAACCTCAGTTAAACTTCATTGGTGCAGCATTGCCATCCGTTACCCTATATGGGCATCTCATATAAAATCAATCACCGACTATGTAAGTAAAGGTGAAATCTCAAAAATACGGACGATCTCTAGGCCACTCCATAGTGGGCGAAAGACCGTCCTAATCTCAGCATTGGTTCCACTCAGTGACGGGCTCCCCGACCACTGAGCAGAACCGCTCAAATTCCGAGGAAAATAATTCACCGACAAAGCCCCTCAGCGGGCCGTGCCGGAGAACACTCTCCCCGGAGACTCAAAGTGCTCCCTTAAGGCAAAAACCTTAAGAGAGCGAACTCAAAAACTCATCGCCCAAGTGGGTAAGAGCAACAGCCGAACCTCAGTTAAACTTGATTGGTACAGCTTTGCGTTGCTATCCATCACCCCCAAGGGCATTAATGAATCAATCACCGACTATGTAAGTAAAGGTGAAATCTCAAAAATACGGACGATCTCTAGGCCACTCCATAGTGGGCGAAAGACCGTCCTAATCTCAGCATTGGTTCCACTCAGTGACGGGCTCCCCGACCACTGAGCAGAACCGCTCAAATTCCGAGGAAAATAATTCACCGACACAGCCCCTCAGCGGGCCGTGCCGGAGAACACCCTCCCCGGAGACTCAAAGTGCTCCCTTAAGGCAAAAACCTTAAGAGAGCGAACTCAAAAACTCATCGCCCAAGGGGGTAACAGCAACAGCTGAACCTCAGTTTAACTTCATTGGTACAGCATTGCATTGTTGCCATCCGTTACCCCCAAGGGCATTAATGAATCAATCACCGCATCTCACGGTCGATTGTACACTCCATTACCATATACATACACCACCTTCACTTTGTTTGGAAGTTACAATATTATATATATGATAAAATATGGTGTATTTATTAAATTAAAATACTTTTTAGAAGTACTATTAAATATCATTTGAAATTATTAAAAGAATGTTATATAATATAAATTATATTAAACTTCTTTTCGTTTTTAGAAATTTTAACTTAAAAATTCTCTTTTATAATTACCTAACCAGCAAATTCCCGATCAATAAAAACATTTGATGATATCTTGTTAGATATATAATCCAAACCAATGGATTTCAATATATTTCATTTAATAGTACATTTCCATCATCTTTCCATTTTATATTTTTTCGCCAAAGTATAAATAGTATAGTTTAGTCTACACAAGCATTCGAGGGGATTATTATTTCCTTGGAAATGTGAAATTAATTCACGATTTCCTCTCCATGACAACTTTCCCTTTTACACCCTGCGGTTTACAGATAAAGTGGTAGAGTATCGTAGAGCCAGGGTGGGCGTTACCATTTAGGCAAACTAGGCAAACGCTTAGGGCGCAAGCTAAGAAGGGGCGCAAAACTTCAAGCTATGCTTTATTCCTACTTTATTAAAATATCAAAATTAAATAGTGACATATGATTTAGGTATCGATTCTTTTACCTTATCCCTCACACTATTTTACTATTTAACTCTTGGTTCTTTTTTGTTCCTTACCTAAATGATTTGAACTTACCGCTATCTAAAATTCAGTTAAGATAAATATTTTAAAACGTTATTTTATTTAAAATATTAAATTTCTGTATTTTATAACTTTTTTTTTTGTAAATGAATTATAACATAGAATTTTCGAATTAATTAAAAAAGAAAATAAAAAAAAATCCTATAAAAATAACCTGGCACCGACAGTGCGTAGAGCTAATCTTAGTTCTTTTTTCGTACTCCATCTCCTCTCACATTCCCCAAGAATAATTCTCTATTTCCAGTTTCAAGTACATGAGGGATGTCTCCGAGCGAAATACAAGTGCTTTGAGTGAACATTGAGCGTCGTTACTATGAGGAATCTAATGAGGAATCGGGAATGCTATTAAACAAGATTTTTTTTTTTAAATTATTGATTATAATTTTGCAAACTGATTATAAAGAAATTTTTCTTGCTTTTTGCTCATCAAAATCTTCAAAATCAAAATTTATTGAATTTTGAATTTCTTACTTCGGGATCAGATTGGACTGAATCAATCCAATTGCCTTAAACCCTGCAGTGGTGGTCCTGCCGTGTGTGTGTGTGTGTGTGTGTGTGTGTGTGTGTGTGTGTGTGTGTGTGTGTGTGTGTGTGTGTGTGTGTGTGTGTGTGTGTGTGTGTGTGTGTGTGTGTGTGTGTGTAGAGAGGTGGGGGGGTCAGTGAAAGGAAGTCTCCAGCAAAACGATTTAGACTCAACGAAAAAGTATGAAAAGAAGGTTTAGTGGAGTAGCAATTAAACTCTACATGGATGTTGGCGAATATTCTACTTGGAGAAGAGCGTATAGGCATGATGAATAGTTCGACAGAACAGTATCCATGAAAACATCTGCAAATAATACAGAAGAAATCTTTGCAGGAAAGTGTTCATCTATTCATCCAATTGCTCCTTATGGATGGCAGCAATTATTTTTATAAAAGTTTTGGGTACAATACTCCAATGAGGGAACATTATTCTGAAGTGGAGAGGACTTGGGAGATTAATCTAATGTTAGGAGTTATACATGAATTTAAAATAATAACAAACGATGCCGGAGCCCTTCATAGCTTAGTCGGTTTGGCTTATGCCCTTTCGGTTGAAAGATTCGAATCTCGTCTAGAAAGTGAAGAACATGTGTCACAACATTTCAGCTGAAGCCGAGTTACCCCGTCTCATAAGGAGTTTTTCTTAATGCCAAACAAACAAACAAACTGTCCACAGAATACACGCAGTGGAAGTCAATTACTTTCTATGCCGATGAGATTGGCTGTCCTATCTAAGTATTAGTTAGCTTCAAAATAGCCAAATTACGTGGCCGTGGCTGACTATTAAGCCGAACACGAAATAGAAAATGAGCGTGATGATTTCTTCATCATCGGTTCAGGCTTCTCAACATACTGTGTGTGCGTGTGCGTGTAGTAACGTCTTCGTTATCGGCAATGAACCTACAAATATTTTTGGTTTTTGCACTGCTGACTAGTTTATTTATTGTTGTTCGTAACTCAATTTCTACTAATTACGAATTGATTTCTTTTGTCTAACTTTGACACTAAAGTAATAGTACAATTGAAACCAAAAATAATATGGTTCAATAAATTTTACTGGATATCTCAAATGCATAATTTAAATTAAATTCGTTTATCCCAAAAGGAAAATTATGCGTACAAACATGCAATTAAGAAATTAATCTACGTACCTCTTCGATTTCTTATTTAGAACATGGACTAGAATATGGGACTAATATCCCATACACGAGAGGTCGAGGAATCTAGAGGCACATTAGTGCCGTGTGTGTGGGGGGGGGGGTGCAATGAGATCCGAGATAGAAGTTTATTAATGTTTTTTTTCCCCTTTTTTTTAAGAGTTGAAGTTTGTAGGGGAGTCGGCGTACTGGCATGTGGGGAAACTGTCTAGAGACAACATCATTTTTAAGGATAGGTTGATGAACTGACAATTCAATTAAGAGGGACATTAATAACTTGAGTATACTTAAAGACTCGATCTGTCGGGAATTTGTTGATGGATCTATGAACGAGTTTAGCTAATTCCTAGGGAATGATGTATGCTATGGCTTAATCTAATGCTTATATATATTCATGTATGGTTTAATTTAAGAAATTGTTGTATTGATAGTGACATGTCTTCAACGCTGCTTTTCAACGTATTGATAATTTTGTTCAAGATATTTCCTTGAGTTAAACAAATAACGTAATGTGTACTTTATTGAAGCAAAATATATGCATGTTTTGCCTTAGCAGTTTGAGAATTTTACAGAGGACTACCTGCTGTTATTTTAGTGTGTAATATATGTCTGTTTATTGATCAATTAAATTTTTTGCATTTTATGTGGAGTTTTGCCTGATCTTATTCTTATTGCAATGCATTGATACCAAATAAATCGAACTTAAGCGGGAAAATTTGATATAGAGAGTGCGTGAGTGAAGGGCCAAGACTGCAAAGAAAAAAAACTGATTACTTAGGAACGATCAAGTGTTATTTTTATAGCTGTATGACATTTTGCAACCTACTGGAAGTATCATATTTCTTTTACCATATAGAGGAATGTATGGCGCAGTCTATAACCTAAATAAATATTTCGATTGCTCTCAGGTGAAAGGATTATAGATTTCGGAAGATAGGAATACATCCAAAATAGAGAAGAAAAAATTAAACAACGAGTACGATTATAGATATATATATATATATATATATATATATATATATATATATATATATATATATAGAAACGTTATGTACGAGATACAACGACATCATTACAAGAGAATACGGATCTGTAATATCCTCAATATATGTGTCTCATCTGATATTATTTAAAGATAATTTATATTAATTTTCAGTTGAAAATAATAACCTAATTTTAAATATTCTTTAAGGGCGCATTTATTTTTATCGCTGTTGACAGAATACTTAATCACTTTCGGAATTCACAAGGCGAAAACGAAATGGTCTGACGATGATAATTGAAACAAGTGTAGCATCATTAGAAGAATAATGTCTCGTTTAATGGAATAATCGCAGTATTTAGCGAATGTTAATTAACATTTCATGTAATTGATATTCCATGATTCTTATTTCTATTTATTCAAATAGAAATAACGAAAATAATGGAAAACGTAGAACTGACTGTCCTTATAAGGACTGGCTTAAAGGGGCGAAGCAAGAATGCTTTTCATATTCCCCGTAGAGGACAGTGTAGGAATAAGGTGTTATTGACAATTAAGGCTCTGATCATGGCAGTAGGGTAACAGCAATAGCCGAGCCTTAGTCAGAACTTCATTGGCTACAGAATTGCCATCCCTTACCTTACCCTCCAAGGGTATTGGATTGAATGAATCAATCCACTCTTCTGGGAGAAATAGATTACAATATGAGAATGAGTTAGCGTAGTTTTTTTTAAGTGTTACCTTTTTATTACTAAAAGAAAGAGCCATACGGCTTCATTTCGGCGATGCAAAATTAGATAGGCAAAGTGGATATTAGATCCAACATTATTTCAGAGCCGAATGTTTGTAGAAACTATAAAAGTTTCGTAAATTGACCAGAGAGCTTACAAGAATTCAATCTTCGCCATTGGAGATTTGATTTCTTTAGTACTGAATAAGAATGTTGCTCTCTTAAGGTTTCTACCTGGTTTCTGAAGAGAACTAACCCGTCTGAAACAGCTATCAGGTCAGTGAAACCTTAAGAAAATGCACTAATAAAAGGCGAATATATGGATGCTTAGGCAGCGCTTGTGTCTTTTAAGTAGTGCAAGCTAAGGCAACTCCGATATCCGAGATTGTATTCTCGTAAGCTCTCAGGTCAACTTACGAAACTTTCATACTTTCTACAAACATTCGGCTTTGAAATCATGGTGGGATCCCCTTTGCCTATATAATTACCTTTTTATGTTTTTTTTTTAATCATGCATTGTCCCTTTGTGATCACAACCTGAGAATCCGGAGGAAACTTAAGAGTATTTCTTAAGCAGAAGGAAACGGAGAATTATCTTTCTTTGATAAACATAACAGAGAAAATCAGTTTCTTTTGTACTTCGTTAAGTAATTGCATTAAGTTCTCAAAGGCAAAATAAATTCGATGCGTGGGATTTCTGAGAAGCACTGTTTGTTTGCCTAATTTCTTTTCCCCAATTTTGTCCTTTGAAGTGAAACAAACACGTGCTTTATCTTAGTCCGATTGCGTTAATATTAATCATAAACAATGTCAATATTCAGCTGGTTTTAAGTAGTCATTCTAATTAGTTTATGAGCCCTGCCTAAGTCTTTATTTTTTTTTTTTCTTTGTAAGTTATTCTCTCATAAGTAGTTATTGTAATTAGTATATTTTTGCTTACCTTCAACGTAGTTTTTCCATCAGGGACTCATCCAATAAACCATGAATGAAGACCGCATAGAAAACCTGTAATTACTGTTTCAGTTGATTTTTACCTCAGGTGGAGAAACTTCCTTCAACTTTATTAAATTTTACATTCGAGTTTACCTCGATGGACTCACAAATTATCTCTTCAGTTTATTTTTCTATAGTCCGTAATATTCTCTCTCTCCTTAAATAACTAGTTGCGCTCATCACAATGCAAAATTAAATTAACACTTAAATAACCGGTGCTCTCTCTCTCTCTCTCTCTTCTCTCTCTCTCTCTCTCTCTCTCTCTCTCTCTCCTTAAATAACTAGTTGTGATAATCAAAATAAAAATTTAAAAAATACTCAAATTCTGCTGCTGCTCTCTCTCTCTTTTTCTTCTCTTCTCTTCTCTTTGTGTGTATGCACGCGCACGCCCAGCAAAATTTCTTTACTTTTCAAAACTTAACGAGATACAAGATAAATCAAAGTAGGTGTGGCAATTGTAATAATTTCCTAGTGGTCTAATTACACACAAACTTACACTGTTGAGAGATTGACTGCTTCTGGTCAATTCTTCCATCAACGTTAGCATAAATGAAACCGTACCGGCCTGAACGTTTATATCCGTCCATAATTACATGGATGCGAAATGTCCATTGAAGGCAATATAATCTTGGGACATTATAGATAAAAGGATATGGATAATAAATAAAATAATAATATACTGTACTCAAATTTTCATACTCTTCTTTATATAGCTTGTTTTATTTTATGTTCTTCTTCCTATTAATCATAAATGGCTTCGTTCAAACAGTATCTCCATGCATTTTATAGGTTAAAACATTCAACGTTTATGTTGCAACATGCAATGGAGACAATTAGTTTAAAGGAAACCTGTAAATAAGTTACCGTTATGGAAAAACAGATTTTACAAGTTTCCTTTGGAGGAATGCTTACACACATACTGTGAAGAACTGTGAATACTGAGCATTAAATCGATAGTAGTTTGCATGAAATAGCATTTCAAGCAAGACCATAAATGGCTTAAGTAACCGGGGGGGGGGATCCAATTTTCTCTTTTTTCTCTTAGCAAAAGCTTTTATTGGAAAAAAAAAATCGAACTTTACTGAAAACGGGGTGGGTATTTTGCAGAGAAGTTAAAACAAGCCATTCTGAAATCAATGTTTGTGGCAAAGAATTCAGTTTTTATCTGCTTATACGGAGAGGTGTCGAAAGTAGAAGCAGAACCTCCCAGTGTCGAAAGTAGAAGCGAAAACTGAATTCTTTGCCACAAACATCGAAAATAAAAAAGTAAACGCAAAAGATCTTTAGAACGCCGCCTAGACCGATACGAATACGATCGAAGAAGGTTAATATTAATCTGTCCATACTAGACCAAACAGAATTTTTTTTTGCGAATTACAATTCGCAGTTTTTAAGGTTTTCTTTGGTATATATCCAATACAGTAATAATATTTAAATAAAACTAATATTCTTAGTGAAAAAATAAAAAATAAATAAAAGACGTCCTTAAAAAACTGTAGCTAATGTGAACTACTAAAGCAAAGGTGAAAGAACGACGTATTCTCATTTAATGTTTGTCGCCTTTCTAGGAGGCTCCACACGTTTCAAATAACAGGAATTTATCTCTATTATTCTCGTCATACTATACCATGTGGTAGACCTACGGAGAATGCGTGAACTCTGGGGAGTCATTATGACCTAATTCTGTGATATTTCTTGTCAGACTTTGCCAAATTGATATTAACGCGGTCTTTGGAGCATCTTAATGATAGTAGACGCTGCGTATTGAATACCTCAAAATATCGTTTAAGTACACCGTTATTTTACCACGTACAACTGATGAGGACAATTTTATGCTGTTTCCATACTGTGACGAGATTGTTAGTCGCATCCATACATCCTAAATTCTATCAAGGTACACGATTTTCCAGAGCGTTTTTTACAGCATGTTTACAAAATAGAATCGTTTCGTAGGCTAATGTGTATTTTGTCCACATTTAAGAATCTATTTCGAATTCACGAAGTTAGTACGAAACATTAAATAAAAAATTCTCATAGCAAAAATTTAATATTCAATAGAATCTGTTGAATAATTTAATGTGTCCCTACTAAGATCTGAGACTGTTGTTGTGAAATATGTCAACACTGAGATTGTCTACAGTTGTTTGAGGAAAATTTTATTATAGCATAAACCAGAGTCCCAAAATTGCTTCTTCATCGGTCGTTTTCAAATGAAAATGAATTAGTCAGTCTCATACGAAGGTTTTTTTGGGATATACAAATGAAGTAACTCAGGCTATGAGACCAGGATGTTATTATAAAGAAAAATTTCTAATTTCTAAAAGATTAGAAGATTCTCATCTGAATTTCACTTACATAAGGAATGACACAATTAAAAATGAAATTGGAAATGAAGGTCTTCCCAAGACGACTCAAAACAGAAGAAAATAATGGATGAATGAAAGAAAGCATATTAAATCTCTTCTACGAAAGAAGGCAAGCAGAAAAATAACATAATATAGTAAGGAAAGCATGCAGAGGGGGCAAAGAAACATGGCTTAATAATAAATGTAGGGAAAGAGAAGAGAGAAAAAAAACTGGGGGGGTTCACCAAAAATAAAAGAAATGACCAACAAGAAAATGAACGATCCTCAGAACATTTCGATCAACATCATTAATTAATGCCAGAATTTATTTAAAACAGAATTATGTAAATTTCATACCTCTTCGGAGATGACGAAAGAGAAATAATAGCAGAGTTTAATAATCTTGAAGATGGTCCTCCAACACCAAAAGAAGAAATATTAAGTATTTCTTCTTTTAGTACAGCAATGAAGACATGAAATGTACCAGGTCAAGAATAAAATCCTTACAAAAATGACATTTATTTAAAATTTGATCCGCTTCTAACGAATCAAAAACATAACACCCCTAAAAAAGGGCCAGAGCAGTCGAATGTCAAAATTACAGAGCTCATTTAGCAGAGAGCGTTTAGATTACATGGCTCGTTTAGCAATAAGCTAAATGAGCCATGTAATAAAATTACTGTTATGAGTTATATTGAAAATAAAATAAAATAAAAAACTGCCAATGGAATAAGGGATGTCCAAATTGAATAATACAAGATGAAACAAGATAGGAGATCTTCAGTATCAGAATGTTGGTAGAAAAAATTTGGGAAATGAAGAAAGATGTTTGTCCATTTATTATACTTGTACGTTATAACAAAGCACTTGATAGCAGTTACCATTTATAAGCAGTTAGCTTATATCCCCCATTTATAAGCTAACTGCTTATAAATGGGGGATATAAGCAGTTAGCCTTCTTAGACCTTCTAATTCTTTGTCAACCAGATGGTAACCTACATTTCTCAATCTATTCACCATAAGAAATTAACAGAAACATGAATAAAGAAATGAGTAGGTAGGAATGACATAAGAATAATAAACTTTGCAAATACAAAAAGATGTTAGGCCGGGATGGGTACTTTCTTTTTTTTTTTTTTTTGTTTGTTTGTCTTTTTTGGGGGATATATGTGGGGAAAAAAAAAGAAGAAGTATTTCCGATATAAGAATCATTTTAAAATTTATTTTAAAAAATTATAGATTATGAAAAAGCATTTGACTAAGTAAAAAGAAATATAATCTTTGATATACAAATATACAAAGAATAAATATACCTAATATTTTACTACGTGCAATATTCAATACATACAAAGAGAATGAAATAAAGATAAAAATAAATGAAAAAATGTCTGAAAAACAATCTATAAACCAAGGAGTAAGACAGGGATGCCCTCTGTCTCCAACCTTTCAATATTTACATTAATGAAATATTAATACAGTGGAACACCTTAAACAATCAAGGTATAGAAATTTCGCGGAATACCAAAATAAATACGCTCTCATTTGCAGATGATCAGGTAATAATATCAGATAAGGAAGACAATTTACAAAGAGCAATATATAATTTAAACGTTATAGTTGAACAGTTTGGAATGAAAATTTCCATAGATAAAACTAAAACAATGGTATTTTGTGGACAAGCTCCAGTTCGAAGTAAAATAGTTATTAATAATAAAATAATACAACAGATAAATACTTTCGGTTATCTTGGATGTGAAATATCATATGAAGAAGAAGACATAAAATTAAAAACTTCCAGATTATAGGCCTGTTAAATAGAATACTCAATCAAAATATAGTACAAAAAGAAACACGCTTGAAAATATACAATACTTTAGCAGTGCCCACATTATTATATTACAGTGAAATTTGGACAATAAACAAACAAGACAAACAGAATAAAAACAAGTGAAATGAGATTTACGAGAAGAATTGCAAAATACACGTCCTTAGACCAAAAAAAAATGAACGAAAACATTTTAAAAGAACTAAAAACCAAATCAATAGAAGAAAAACTGAACAATTATAAACAGAAATGGATAGAACATGTAAACCGAATGGCCAACACCCGATATCCTAAACAATATCCCAAATATTCTAAACAAATACTAAAATATAAGCCAATTGGAAAGAGAAGGCAGAGTAGACCTCAAAAAAGGATATTGGATGGAATAATGAGACCGGAACAGACCATGGTCTATACTCGTAATTAGCGCTATGATAATGATGATGAAAAAAAATTAAGAAATATTTTTAAAAAATTAAGAATTTTTTTTTTTTAATTTAAGAAATATTTTATATATTATTTAATATTTCGATTATATTTAGCTTTCTGAAAATGTTTATTCCATATAAAATTATTAATATTCTTTCTTACTATAGGCTCCGTAGATGGAATATTAATTGTTACAGAACTGGAATAAGATGGTTAGGGAGTACAATATTTAAGAATATTTAGAGAGAACAGTTATATCCAACTAATATTTATAGTTAACTATTTATATATTCTATTATTCCTATTAACTATTCAACTATTAATAGTTAGAATAGTTATTAGGGAGAATAAAATATTTAAGAATAGTTAAAGAGAAAGGACGCATTATTTAAGAATATTTATTCTTCTAATTGCTTACTATTTTCCTGTTCTGCACATTTAGACATCCATCCAGATGTGATATACAGTATATTTTTGATCTGACCTAATTCAGAAGGTGACGTATTTCAGTTATTGAATACACGTGTATTTTGAAAATGACTCCTTTGCCGCATACGAAAGACATTGTATGACGCTGTCGTTTACAGCGCTAGTTTATGATCATAGGTTCACTTTTCAGTAATTATAATAAACAAAATGATAACAAAATGACGGAAATCCTATCATCATTATGTAAATCAGCATAAGCTAAATTGCCATCTGCGGGTGCAATACTAGTCTTTAACTTTTCTCCTCCAATACTAGTATTTTATAACACAAAGAAATTTTAAATTTAGTCCTCTTTACTGAAAAAAAAAAAAAAAAAAAAATATATATATATATATATATATATATATATATATATAAGTAATTAATTACTTCTCTTGTGAAACGTTCAAAAATAAACTGTAATCAGAAATATCATGTCGGTAACAACCTACTAGATAGCGTACCCTCTCCCACCAATGAGCTGTGGATTCGAAACCTTTATTTTTCTTTCATTTTTTTCATTTTTTCATTGTATAATGTATTAATAATAGTTACTTACTGTAGTTGAAAATTTATAGTTGCGGTTGATGTTTGTGCGCGGATGTGTGTAATTGTTTTTAAGTAAGAGATGAATTTTGTCATCTGATGCGATAAACAGTTCCCGCAATGAATTTTCCCGCGATGAATTGTTCATGAACTATAGAAGTAGTAGAATGGTTTTTTTCCTTCTGAAAACTCTGGTTTTTCATGTCACGACCAGGCAAACTGGCTAGACGAATATATGCAAATTTACACACAGAAATATATTTAAGCATAACCACTTTATCCTAAATGAATGGTCACAAGATGGTAATCTCCGTGGGTCTTGACCTTATTGACCTATAAATACTTTAGATAATCATTATTAAGTGATTTAATAATATATTTTTTAATTATGATTACATATTGTGATTACATATTTAGATTATATTTGATTACATATGATACATACATTGCTTATATATTTTTTAAATTCAATCCTTTTTTATTATTAAAATTATGATTACATGCCAGCAAAGGTTAGTCGATTGGTAGAGCCTCTGCTACTAATGGCTCACGCAAAAAGTTAAGCATGTTTGAGCGCGGTTAGTAGTTGGACAGCGATCAATCATACGATGCTGTTGGCACACTCTCCCTCGATTAGTCTTTGGACTCCTTGGAGGTGTCACATAATCATAATAATATTGTGATTATTATTATATTTACGGCTATTTGCCTGCTTCTGTTTAGGAGTGCCCCAGTTTAAATGCCATTGGCTCTTTTTCTCATGGATTCTTAGGGCATTGTAGATATATATTTATCAATAAATATATGTTGCATAGAGAACAAGAAATTTGCACATACCTTTTTGTGGATGTTATGGCTCTTCTTCTTTTGCGTTGTCCAAACTACTGTGTGTGTGGGGGGGGGGGGGGTTGGCAAGTGGGAGAATTGAAATAACCAATGGAAAAAACCCGGGTTTTTTCCATTGGTTATTTCAGTATTTTTCCTTTTTTGATCTCGGTTCAGATGTAATTTCTCAGCTTGCATCCTCGAAGATTTTTTATTAAGCTTATCTGAGTATGACACCAGTTAGTTATTGTTTATTGGTGTGATTGCTGTGTTGGAAGTAGCTGATGTTTGATAGGTCTGGTATTATATCCACTACTACAGCCGTAGGCTGAGAAATTCACACACACACACACGCGCGATAATTTTGAATGTAATGACAAGTCGCTGAACTAATATACTGTGTTGTGTTTCATCAAGTTTGTATGGTATGTAGGGTGCGTGTTTCTTGTTCATAGTATGTCCTTAAGACTCTTTTCAGGCTATTGTATTTTGTAAGGTTCCTGTATTCAAAACGTAGTTTATTTAGCATATCTGGGAAAGCTACACGACTGACTCTGGCAACCTATTCCACTCATTCACAACTCTCCAAGTAAAAAATCTAGTCTTCACACCCCTACTAACCACACCTTTATTCAACTTCCAGGGATGATCCTTTGTTCTGGTCCCTCTAGCCAAATTCTGAAACATCCCTTGCATCTATCCTATAAAACCCTTTAAGTTAACTTAAATGTTTCTATCATATCCCCTCTTTTTCTCCTATCAACCAACTTCTGCAATCCACGCATCTTCAATCTATCCTCATAGGGAACATTCCACAGGTCACTCGACTCTGAATCCTTTCCATCGCTTCCTCATCCCCAAGAAACCCAGAGGACCAGAATTGAGTACGGTAATCCAGATGTGGGTGTATCAAGGACTTGTAAAGAAAAATGACAACTTCCTTATCTCTACTTGTTAACGTGTCTTTCAATAGTCAAGTAATCTTATGGGTTACCTTAGCAATATGTCCGCTAAACTTTAACTCTCTGTCTACCCCCCCCCCTAAATCTCCAGCTTCGTCTATTTCCTGGAGTACAGTGCCATCAATGTGATACACGGCTTGTAATCTATTTATCCCAAAATGCATAACTTTACATTTCTCGACATTAAACTGACACCCATTATCTTTTACTCATACTGACAGCCTATTTAACTCGTCTTCCAAGCTCTCCACATCGCTTTGATTAACTATTACTCTACCTAATTTATCATCATCAGCAAACAACTGAATATTTCCTTTCAGGTTACTTCCTATATCATTTTTGTACAAATTAAACAGCAATGGTCTCAGCACTGAACCTTGTGGTACACAACATCACCTGTTTTGGCCTCGATTCTGCCCCTCCATATACCTAATGTATCACTTAATTATCGTAATGGAAATGTATCATTACTCGTTGGTGAGTGTTTCCATAGGGTGATTTATGTTAATATTGCTCTTAAGTATCACGCAGTGGTGGAAATAACCCTTGTAGCAAACAACTGTTAATTTAAAAAAAAAGTTAATGAGATATTTACAATAAGATATGCCTGGTTGGCCGAGTGGTTAGCGTATCCGCTGTGAAAAAGGTTGTTTGTGATTGTCTTTGAAAATACTAGTGGTGGTGGGTGTTAGATGGCGTTGATGTAGTTGGTGAATTGAGTGGTGGAGACAGATAATTATAGAGTAGGCACCCTCCCTCGATGAGTTTTTGGACTCCCTGGAATTGTCACGTAATAATAATATTATTATTAGAAAACTGCTACCATCAACTGTAAAAATGTTAACTATTTTTAGGCCTCAAGTATGCCTTCCTATTAATTCACTATTGAACGACACATGAATTTTTACGAATGTGAAAGTTATTTCAGAAAAGAATCGCGTCATAAAAGATATCTACGGGATTCCAACTTTAATAGACATGTTTTAGACGTTATCAGCCAAAAAGCATCCGCCTAAAAGTACTGTGTAAAGTGACAGGTGAATAGAAGTAATATTGGACTAGTGAAGACACTTGACATCGGTGTCAAGTCATTCTAAAGGTATACAAAAAACATATTCATTACCTCGAAATGAATTTAAAAAGAATATATAGTTTCCTGCTTTCAAAAGATAACAACTAAACAAATAGAATTTAGGGCGTTTTTGTAAAGATACGGTTTAATGCGTACTGTAAAACGTTATGTTAATAGAAAGGAAACAAGGCGTTTACTTCATAACTTCAGAAATGATTGTAAACTATACGCCATTTCCGGTTATTCTCTTTCTTCTTAAAAACAAGAAAAAAAAAAAAAAAAAAGCTCTACATGCAAGTGTTCATATAAGTTCTACATGTTTGCGCGTGCGTGTGCCTGTGTTTACAAGGAATTTTTAAGCAAGTTACATTTTTAACTGGTATTCCGAGAAATGCAATTCATCTAAAAATCTATTCCTGTGAAAGCTATTTCTGAAAGAATCCCGTCATAAAAGATGCCTACATGATTCCAACTTTAATAGACATGTTTTAGACGTTATCAGCAAAAAACATCCGTCTCAAAGTGTCGTGTGAGGTGACAGCTGATAATCAGAGTATGGATTCTGTCTCGCTCACTTGGCCTTCGTATTAATTGCCAACGAGATGTGAAAATCTACATGCTTCACTAGATTCTGCGTACATAGTTTGTCAGATTGAAATCATTGAATTATTGACATTGGAACTTTTTTTTTTTTTTTGGCTAGATGGGTGAAGCAAGAATGATTTAAAATTCCCCGTTATCTGTAGAAGAAAATGTAGGATTGGATGTTATTGAGCTATAAGCTCTGGTCATGGCGGGGTAACGGTAATAGTCGAGCCTCAGTTAAAACTTCATTGGCTACAGCATTGCCATCTGTTACCCTCTGGAATTCCTATTCACCATGAAAAAATAGACCTTATATAAGGACTGGCTTAAAGGGGCGAAGCAAGAATGCTTTTCATCTTCCCCGTTATCTGTAGAGAACAGTGTATGGATAAGGTGTTATTGAGATATTAAAGCTCTGATCATGGCAGGAGGGTAACAGCAATAGCCGAGCCTCACTTAGACCTTCATTGGCTACAGCATTGCCATCCATTATCCTCCAAGGGTATTGGATTGAATGAATCAATCACCGCATCTCACGGTCGATTGATCCATTCTTTAGTTTCCGTGATTAATAATTCTTAAAGTTCTTAAAAGAATGGACTGAGTCCTTGACTCCTTATCCCGTCATCTGAATGAAGAAAATCTGTGTGATGAGATGTTATTGAGCTAAAAAGCTCTAGTCATGACTGGGTAACGGCAATAGCCGAGCCTCAGTTAAAACTTCATTGGTTACAGCATTGCCATTTGTTACCCTGGAAGTCCTAAAAAGGATTTTTTTAAAGGATCACTGTAACGGGCTTGCTCCGTGATTATGCAGGACGCAGGATATATATGGCGCAGAGGGTGAAGCTTGACGTTTTTCACATTCCCTGTTGTCTGTTTCGGGAGCAGTGATGGGAGAGATTTGTGAGCTATTTTAGATCGCCCTGAGTGGGCAGAAGTGGTTATTCGTCGTTGGGTGTTAGGATGGCTTTCAGTCTTTTATGTTTCCAGTGGTCATTACCGTCATAGTTTCCGGCTTGCTGTATTAGTTGGTTTGGATGCGTAGATGTCTTCATAAAGAATTTCTCTGCTAAGGAGCGTAGTAGTGGTATTGGGCTCCGTGATTATCCTTATAGTCCTTATAAGGACTGGCTTAAAGGGGCGAAGCAAGAATGCTTTTCATCTTTCCCGTTATCTGTAGAGGACAGTGCAGGGATAAGGTGTTATTGAGCTATTAATTAAAGCTCTGATCATGGCAGGAGGGTAACAGCAATAGCCGAGCCTCAGTTAGAACCTCATTGGCTACAGCATTGCCATCCATTACCCTCCAAGGGTATTGGATTGAATGAATCAATCATCACTGCATCTCACGGTCGACTGATTCCATACACCACACCCCTCCGTGATTATGTAATTCTTACAGAATATTTGGGAGAATGCTATATTAATAAAAGTATGGTTTGATTATGAAATAAAGAATGCTGTAAGGATATTTAAATATCTTTAAAATAATTTGGTTTATGCAATTCAAACAATATATATATATATATATCGAAAAAATTGTGTTTCTCAAAAGAATATTCTATTTTGTAAGGAGAATTCAGCAACAGTTCTTGTAGTCGCGCTGCTATTAAATGAAGCCTCTAAGCCTAACTTAGCGAGACCGTGAAGTTTAATCCCGTATCATATGGTAACAGTGTTTTATTTAGAAGAAACAAGAAGTATAAGCAAGATCTACATACCTTTCTATCTATATCGTTGGAATTAAAATACCTGTAGACGTTTTTTCATGCCCGACCATATGAAATAGATATCAAGTTGAAAAGAAACTTCATTGTACCGGCGATAAACGTATCCACGCCATTACTGAACTACTGTTTGTTATACTAGCTATTGTGACGTCATTCACGCAGTCGCAAATCATGGAGAATCAATATCAATACAGAGGGTGCTATACTGTGATATGAAGTGAACAGCTGATGGATACAAGAAAAATAGATAAAAGGAAAGGGAGAATTATAATTGATTCCCTTAAATAAATAAATAAATTTCCGATAAAGTTGATTATTGCTAACAACTTGGAGCAACCATCGCTGGACTAAAATTAACTAACTTTAAAAATTAATATATTATTGTATTTCAGCAGATAAGGAGGATATAAGGAGGATATCTCAATAAGCTACCTAAATATCTTTAAAATCTATGTGAAGATTTGTCTCTTGGTAAACATTAGCCTTCAAGAAAACCAATGTTTTAACATTTCGATTTTCATTGTTAAATTATAAATATCTGTACGGTTTTAACGATTTCACTGATTAATAATGTTCTAATAAAGAATCAAGGCAGTCAATTTTTGTTTATTAAGAAAAATAGAAATTTAAAACTTTAGAAATATTTATTATAAAATTATGTTAAATAAAAATCTTCATAAAATTTGATAAAAAGTTCTCAGTTTTTCTTTCTTACATCAAATAAACTACAATAAAATAAACACACCAATTTCATTTTAGAAAAAGAAGTATTGAAAAAAGTGTACACGTGAAGTATTAAGTGATAAGATTCGAAAAGTCCTTCTTAGGACTTCCAGGGTAACAAATGGCAATTGTAGCCAGTGAGGTTTTAACTGAGGCTCGGCTATTGCCGTTACCCAGCCATGACTAGAGCTCTTTAGCTCAATAACACTCCATCCACACAGATTTTCTTCATTCAGATGACGGGATAAAGAGTTAAGGACTCAGTCCATCGCCCAGTTCTTTTTAGAACTTTTAGAACTATTAAGTGATAAAATGTTAAAGATATTCGAAAAGTTTTTTTTTTTTCGCCAAAATAAGATACAAAGTATTAATCCGCTCTCATATTTTAATAGCAGTAGAATTCAAATGATAGGAAAGCTATGCTTTTATTTATATTTTATATATGAAAAATAAATATATAAATATAAATAACAAATATGGTGTTTCTGAGTGTGTTATCTTAATATTTTTCTTTTGTTTAAATCATGTTACATTTGTTTTGTGTCCAAATCCAGAATAACAGAGAATTCAAAATGCAAGGATAAACAAACAGTTACCGTCAAATATTATTCTAATATGTGTTCTTTGCCAGTAGCTTATCGAAGATAACCATTGGTGGTTTTTCATCTTAATCAAATATTTTTTCTAGCATCGGTTCTGTTGGGAACTACTTTTTATTATTTTGAGCGAATGGATTCCATCCGTTTTTATTCTACAATGAATTAATATCAGCAAAAGAAGTTTGCTAATACGTCTAATACTCTTTATTTTAAGTGATCATTCGTAGAGAGTTGGAAGCTGTTAGACTGTAAAACTTTCCAAGCTAGACTAATATTTCAGAAATTCAAAACTATATAAGATTGACCGTAGGAGTCTCTTGCCTGAAACAGCCTTCACTAAAGAGCATGAAGAAAGGTTAGTAGAAAGAATGTTAAAACAAATATAAGGAATTTAGTTTTACTTTTATGGGCAAACAGATGTGAAAGTCTTCGCCATTGGATTATAGAAGGAGGGACTTTAGATGTTTCTGAGAAACAATCAGATAAAGTGGAGAGAACACAGGCGAAGTTAAATGAACTGATGTATGATGATTTTATGTAATTTATCACTGATGAACATGTTTAACATGGGCGGCTCTGCTTCCACCCTCTTGATATTCGGAAACATTGTTCTAATACCAAACAAGGTGCCCGAATACTTCGCCATTCGCTCAAAAATGTACGAATGATTATATAATTCAGATATGACAGATTTATAACTTTTGCTTACTGAATTTTAAAGAGGATAATGAACTAAAGCAATAAGCAAAAGTTACAGTTATTTCCTCCAATTTTAACATACCATTCGGAATTTAGTAACAATAACACCATTTTGTAGAGCTTTTTGAAAACCATAAATTTCTCCTTGACCATGACAGGTGTTCTGTAATGAAATGTGAGTTTGAAATGGACCATTGCAAACTGTATTGAACGTTGAAACTTAAAGGAGCCTCCTAATGAGATGCATATTTTCATACACACCAAACATGAATAATATGAAGTACAATACACCATTCTTATGATTGTCGATAACCATTACTGGTTTCATTACTTGAAAAATTGGATCTAAATTAGAAATAATCATATTTTAATCTTGAGATACCTTTCTTATTATATTTTACCATGAAAACAAAAACAGCACAAGGTATTTATTCTAAATATAAAAAAAGCACACTATACAGTATTTAAATTACACTAGCTGTACTGCAAACAGCATTGGATTATCTTTTCCTAGAAATAGTATTAGTAATAGCTTCAAGTGTCGGAAGAAAGCTGAACTTTGAGATCTAGAAGGCAAACAGGAATTAAAATTTCCTGACTAAGATTTAGTGATAACCGAACGTACACATGATGCTTCCCTTGGGCTACTGTCATGATAAGAGCAGCTGGAGTCATCCCTTGAGATTAAAAACTCGCTCGGCTTACAAAAGTGTGGATATAAAAGATCTCCGATATCCTTTGGAAAATTCTTATGACAAGATAAAGCCAGCTTTTTTTTTTTTTTAATTCTCACAAAGTTCCTAATGTTAATAAGTAGCGCTACAGAACTCGAAGAATTTTATATTTTACACTATTAGTAACAGCTAACTATTAAAACACCGATAAATGAATTATTTGTTTGTTTCTTCTCAGTACAAGTTAGGAGTGGGGGGGGGGGACTGCTTTTTTGGAACTTATGTATACAGACTCTGTCATCTCTGTTTAGCTCTACCTTAGAATTCCTACGGAAGTAGGAATTCTTGATTGTAGAAGTGGGCAATTCACCTAACAGATGATCTCTCTCACACAAACTCCCTGCAGTCGCTTTCCCATAGGTGCACTGTTTCTGCATTATCCTTTTCGAAGGCACTTTCATGACTTCGCGTTCCACTAATCGTACAAGAACACAAGCAATCAATAGTCACTGTCCCTACACAATTCAATTCCAAACATTTTTAGTTACCTTTCATATTATATTTATACCATTACACTACTACACATTATCAGTTCTGTCTCTTGGACTACCTCAGTTATCTTTCTAGTGTTATGTTCCAAGAGAGAATTCTTGTCGTCTTTCATTGTTTTAACTTATTATTTATCATTAAGTTTCTTTATCTCTGATTTTTCATTGTTTTTATGTCCATCTTCTTAAACGTTTTCACAATCTGTGATTTATAATAGTGTCGTGGGTGTCTTTTCCAGGTGTCACACAACAGAAATTTTGCACTAGACAACCCTTCTATTAACATAATCTATCTCATAATGGTATCATATTTGTCATCAAACCTTTAGATATCAATATTTATTAATCAGGGATACTCATCCAGCCCTAAAAACTGAATTTGTAAAGCATTCTAAATACGCCTACACTTATTACAGACAGAGAAATAACTTTTGGCGGCTTTTTGCGCTGAACAGTTAATCCACTTTATACATGTACTGAATGACTAATGCGGTTAAAGCCATTATTACACGTTTACATACATACGATAGGTTTCAAAACTATTATATTATAAAATATATAAAAAAAAATATTGGTCTAAAATGAACTTCATTGAACAAAAGGTCAAGTTAAGAAACCTATTGAAAAAAAAATATATAGTACTTTTATTAATAAGGACATTACTGATTTCTTAAAATTAATTATTTTATCTCAAAAGGTATATCTTGATTCTTCTTTTAATTTAGTGTAATGTGGTGTTTTCAGTGTTAGCGAGGAATAAGAAACCGTCTAAGTATTTGTATAAATGGTTTGGCCTTTTCTTCTAATATTTCTTTATATATTTCTCAAGATGGCTTTGGAAGATAAATATCCATTGTTACTCCTTGACAATGTAACAAAAGACGTGTTTAATGGACGCTTGATATCATAAACACACATTCCATTGTTTGCCACTTTTATCTCTTGGATAAAATATCAACAGAACTTGAAACAGTGGCGCTTGAGATTATTTATGCATTGTGTTGATCGAGAAAGTCTCTTTTTATGTTATTTCGCGGAATATTTCTCTTCAGAAAAAAATATTGCCTCTTGCATCATTATGTAGATATTCTTAGGTATTCTAACATGTAGTTTTTCTTTCACTAGATGGCGCTGATGAACTTCAATTAACCTGGAGTTCGCAGTCTGCGGTGTTTTTTTTTTTTTTTCCACTCATTTAGTTTCTGCGTCCCCTATTATTGAATAACAATATACCTATTTCATTACATCAGCCTATACCTGATGTAATGAAAAAAATCAATTATGAAAATTTCGATAAACTGGGTCCTCCTAACTTTATCAACTCTAATACAACAACAGAATGGCATTATATATGGGTGGACGAGTAGATAGCATACTTTCTTACTAACCGAAGAGGTATTGAGTTCGGGTTACACCGTAATCATGAATTTTTAGCACATCTCGAGGAAACTCGCGACAAAGGGGATTAAACAGCTCATGAACTAAGTCAAAGTTTTCCAAACTGTGTTCCGCGAGAACTTCTCGAGAACAAATTCTCCTGGAATTTGTCATTTTAGTTTTCTAAGCATTTTTCATGCTTAAATATTTTATAGTGGAAATATTCTGAGGAGAATAATAATATTCGTGAATATGTCGAAAAGCTCAGACCCAGAACGCCTATTAACATCTGTGTAGCAAATGTCAGTGACAAAGCGGTATATTTTTAAACATGAAAGTATTCATGAATTATCGTTAATTTTCACACGTCGAAATCTTTCAACAATTGGGAAAGGGAATTAAACAGTACTTATTTTTTCCCTTTTTTTTTTAATCCGATTACTACATTTTACCTGGATCTCATTTAATGCATATAGATAAATCTAATTAGTAATCTAGGGAAGGTGATTTACGTCCTTTATCATGTCTATAGGATTAAAATCACAACAAAAATTGAAAATCCATTGCGGAAATACACGTATATGAAAATGGAAAGTGAAGTCAAAAGTTAAATAGAAACTCAAATTAACACGCCTGGGCTAAGTGAAGAAGGACTCTATGAACAAATAAGACAACTGGGATCAGACTAAAAATTATTATTGACTTCAGATAAACAACGTCACTCATGAATCCACCTTACCCCCCCACACACACACACACTCCATAACAGTATCCTGTTGACACAGGGGAAGATAACGGAGAGATCATGACAAGCGGTTCATATTTTATCTACACAGAAGGATAACAGGGAAGCACTGTTGAGGTTTTGCAATTACTTATCCTACCCCCCCCCAAAAAAAAAAAAACTAATGCTTCTCTAATTCCTATAATTTCGTAATTAACTGCACCATCGCTGTTATCTGAATTATTTGCACTCCTAGGAAATCCGTTAGCCATTTCTGTTCTAAATGCGTCATCTCAAAATAGATATTTTGCAATCCATTATTAATTGTAAGAAGCTTTTAAACGTCTTGTGCAATCGTCGTACAGCAATTAGTTAATGTTCCAAATATAGTTATTTAATTCTTAATACAGTTATAAAGAAATGCTTCTTAATTGAGAAACAAAATAATCTCGACGTAATTAAAATCTTCATTAAAAGGAATTATGGAAATGCCTGTGGACTCAGCACATTTAAAACTGAACCATCAAAAAGCGTCTATTATTATTATTATTTTATGTCTATTTAATTACTGCGCGAAAAATAAATGAAATTTAAAAATATATTTTTTTTAAAACAAAATGTCGAGATGTGTGCGCTTGCGTTTTTATTTTTTATTACATTTTTTTTTCAACTTTGGTAGTCAATAAAGAACTGATTTTGTAGAAATGAACATGCACGCCATAAACATAAAAGATATTACTGCAGTATTTCTATTGGTTGAGTATCAACATATGTTTAAAAAATGTCATATCTTATAATTTGGTAGTCACCTCCAATACTGTGGCAACTCACAGAAGAGGCGTATACAAAATTAATATTTTACTTATCTGTAAGTCTTATGGGGATTTTCTTGGAATAAGTCTTTCTCTTCGTGTGTGTATTCATTAGATCGGCATGTACTTGACCTCTTTGGATACCGTAAGTTAAAACAAGGGACGGTATAAAATAACTGGTAAAAATATCATTATTGTTGTTTTACAATTAAAAACATTTTCATTTTAAGTTGTTAATAAGAGACGGTAAATTGTTCATGAGAAAGGACGACAACACAGAAGTGATACGGATAAAAAAAAAAACGGTATCGAACCCATGTCTTTCGGACCAAAGGGTTTCGTCGATAACGACTGAGCTAGGAGGTTCGACCAAATGGACTTACGAAAGCACATGAATAACCCTGATCATGGTGCGACTGTCAACTGTAAAAAACTACATAATCTAACCTCAGTAAAAAGTTCTTTGATACTACTTCAAATTCATCCAAGAACACCAACTTACATCATGTAAATATTAGGTCGATAAGGTCAAATTTCGGTAATCAATGTTGCTTTTCTCATAAATCGAGCCATATATAGATGTACTAGTCTTAAGTGAAATTTGGATCAAACAAATTGAAATCGATCGTTATTCTCTCATTAATTACGACACGTGTTATGACTGTCGTGATTATAATCGTTCAGGCGGATTAATTGTGTACACTTGGAAAAATACTTTTAATTTTCATAAATTGGAATCAAATATGGAAAGTGCTGAAACTGTGATGATTTATGAAACAGCAATGAATATACAGTACGTATATTTGATATATACCGTGCACATGATGGCTCAGTTGATATATTTCTATCAGAGCTAAATAACGTCTTAAAGACATTGAAACTCGATAATGCTATATTACCGGGATATAAATTTGGATTTATATAAGAATAACAGCAAACTTGAAGAATATAAAAATTTATCTTCACATGATTTCTTGCATACATTGAAGGCACTACACGTTCGGGGAGTGTAGTAGGTCTTCTACTGCGGTTGACACTTGCAGTTGATTCCTTGAGCTTCCATCTCAGTATGGTATCACTGATTGTTGACCTGGAATGACCCAATTTTTCAACCAATTGCCTAACAGATAGGCCTGCAACATAGGATGCCATGTTGCAGATAGGCCTGCAACATGGCATCCTATCACGATATGCATATTTGATATGCAATTTGCTGTCTGCATAATTATTGATTTTGATAAATTCTTGATTTTTATAATGATTTTTGATAACATCTTCTTGAACGATTTCATGACAGTTATAATACTTATATTAATTAAATAGAGAATATAGATCAATTCTAATTTGTTTGATCTATATATCTATTAACACTAGTGCATCTATATATGGTTCAATTTCTGAGAAAAGTAACGTTAATTTATCAAAATTTAGCTTTAACGATCTAATATTTACATGATATAAGTTGATAATCTTACATGAATTTGAAGTAGTATCAAAAATGTTTTAGGGAGGTACGATTATACAGTTTTTTACAGTTAACAGTCGCACCAAGACTTAGATTATTCATGGTTTCTCTTAAGCTCATTTGGTTTATCATCGTTTCAGTTGTTCACAAGTAGTATTTAGATTTTATTTCCTCCTTTTGATTGTCTTCGTTGAGATCATCAGGAATCACTTTTATGTTGAACCTGTCTCATGAACACTTAACTGTCTCTTTTCCACAATTTAAAAAACAAAAATGTTTTTAATTGTAAAATATTAATTGTTCCCAATCATATGCATGCTGATCTAATGAATTCATACACACACAAAGAAAAGCTCAAGCTAAGAAAATCTCCATAAGGCTTACAGCTGAATTAATTGATTAATTTTTTTATGACTCTTCTATGAGTTGCCTTGGTATTGGAAGTGACGACGAAGGTATAAGATATGGGATTTTATTAATCATATGTCGATATCCAACCAATGGACTTCCAGAAATACCACAATAATATATTTTATGTTGATGCGCACACTTGAATCATTCCGTTTCATTTCTACAAAGTCACTTCTTTATGTGATTAAGTACTATATTTGAAAGAGAAAAAAAAAAAAAAAACAAGCGCGCACACCTTCACATATTATTTTTGAAATATTTTGCCTTTTTAATTTCGTTTATTTTACACCGCTAATTACGCATTAATTGAAAATGCTTGATTTAGTCTTAATTGTGCTCAGTCTACAGAAATAATTAATTTTAATGAAGATTTTAATTACGTCGAGATAATTTATAATTGTATTGAGAATTAAATAACTATATTTGGAACGTCAACTGATTGCTATACGACGATTGCACAAGACATTTAAAAGTTTGTTAGAATTAAATAATGCATTGCAAAATATCTATTTTGAGTTGACGCATTTAGAACAGAAATGGCTAACAGATTCCCCAGGAGTGCAAATAACTCAGATAAAAGCGATGGAGCAGTTAATTACGAAATTATAGGAATTAGCGAAGCGTTAGTTTTTTTTTTTTTTTTTTTTAAGAGAGAGAGAGAGAGAGAAAGAAAGAAAGAAAGAGAGAGATAGTGGGGAATGAGTAATTGCTAAATCCCACCAGCTAATATATTTCTTCATAGATATATTTCCACACTGCATTCTCAAAGTTTCGAAATATGTCGAAATCACCTCAATTTTCTGGAATACTTTCTCAAAGTTCTCTTGTAAATCCTCCTTCAATATTCTGTTGAAGTTTGTTACTTGAGTAATCTTCCTCAGCCAACTCATCTCTACTATTAAGCTTTTCTTCCTTAAGCCCTACACCGCGTTCACATAAAAGATTTTTCATTTGTTATCTTGAGCTCTTCTATTTTCCGACTTTTGTGCGTCTACCAAAGAAAGAACTCTCTTTTATGACTATACCAATGTCTTCATTTTGTTCCGCTGAGATTAGTGAAATCACAGTATATTCCAATTTAATTCCATCCTTCGATGTTCTATTACCCTGCGTAGATTATGAAGGTACATTAGTAATGTACTTTTGTACATTAGTAATCGAAGTGGATGAGGGTTACATAATCCTGTTCCCCTGTTTTAGAAACGAAAGTAGAAACTTGAAAGTTTTCAAGACTAGTCATCAAAAAAATAATAATAACAAAACTCGAACTTATTCATTATGCTTTCGGCAATGTAAATTGAGTAGATGCATTTTAAAATATAGAAACAATTCTCAAATGATGATATGACACTAATGAAATATATATATTCCACATTAATACATAAAGCACTAAAGACATTAATCTTTCTTGTAGTAATATACTTATATTAAAATATAAAAGGTGTATTTAAATTTTTTATAAAAAATAAAAATTTTAGAATGTATTAAAGTTATTTATTTATTTATTTAATTAACGTAGGAATTGTCTTAGAATTTTATATAAAATATTTAAAAACACGAGAAGTTAAGAATTTCTATTAGTACTTAAACAAAATAAGCGTTACTGAAATGATATGAAGTTATAGCCCATTTTTATGACATGCTCTTTGTATGTACTACTTCAGAATAGTATCGCTTCTACAGTATCGATTTGATTCAACCCAGGTGAATCCGTTTCTGAAATATTCGTTTTTCCTTCGTTGAGTTTCAAAATATAGAAATTCTTTACCAGTCAGCTAAAGGGGAGAAGTGTTAGAGTTCGAGGAATGGTAATCTAAGTGTAATTAAGACTTCCTAATGTCTGTATAGCAACCATGTTTACTTTGTCTGAAGGACTGATGAATTAACACGGATATGTTGCAATGATTCGATGTTTTCGCACATGCAAGGACCTTTTGTCCATGGAAGTGCTGCAACATCGGTCAAACTAAACTAGATTATTATATAAAGAGACTGCGAGGACACGAAGTAACCAGTGTTTCGCTCTAGACAGCATTATTACTTCTTCAAAAACGAAATAGGCGAGTTGCGCGTACGATGCTCGCCAATACTTCCAATGGTTCAACTCGTTCTAGTCAAATGACACCAGAAATTTGTGGAATGCTCATTCAATAATACCCTTGGGTGAATTTTCGTATATTTTAAAGGACACAGTGATATATGAGATTCGGCTTTAATTATTTCTTTGAATATAATTAACGCCAGAAGCAAAGAGCTTAGTTTAGTAAGCAAAATGGAGGCTTGATCGTAACACACTCTCATCAGAAGAAAGGCATGACCCTGTAGCAGCATCAGTTACCACTAACAACTTAATCATTGGCGTGTGTGGTCCGGATGACGCAGCTACTTGAGTCGCTCTGCGACAATTAGGCGCACACAACCATTAATATTATTTAAATACTGACTACTTGCATGAATCTCTGGAACAAGCAGATTTAAGTGATGTAATGCTAAAACGATGTCATCATCCAACAGGAATCTAGCCTTACCGGAGTTTAATTTGACTTACAGCGGGTTTAACCTTATTAAATTACGCACGAAGGTTGAGAAGTGGAAATTATTGGCGACTGGAACAGTCCATCTTACACTTGAACACACACGTTCTATCATAATGTAGTTCAAATGCACTCTAGTCTTCATCACTCTTGAATACTGAAGATGTCACACTCAGTTAATATTAGCGTTATAATAAGAGGGTCATTTTAACTATTTATCTAAAATCCGATCTTCATTCATTAGAATGAATGATCTTCATTCTAATGAATGAAGATCATTCATTGTCTGAATGATCTTCATTCAGACAAGCTTCTGAGTGAACATCGTAAAACAGTATAATAAAATAAAGAATAAAATAGCCTGTAGTAAACTAGTTACTAGTAAAATAAGTTTGTGTGTGTGTCGGTACCTCGTCAAAAGCCAAACTACTCAGTCAAACAGCAAACACGAAACCTTGATTTTCGAAATAATTTAGAGATATTTTAGGGGAAAAAAAATCTTTTTTTTTTTCTAAGATATTAATCACATTGTCCAAACTATGTGAAAACTGTATCTATTTAAATGCTGACTACTTGCATGAATCTCTGGAACAAGCAGATGCTGACTACTTGCATGAATCTCTGAAACAAGCAGATTATATGGGCTTACCGTCGTAACCCATAAACACCAAATAAAAAAAAAAATGGAAAGGCTTATTTTAAGAAATTATATAGATATATAAATTTGGTGTATTAAATATTTTTTAATATTATAAAAACATTTCCAAACATTTAATATATATTAAAAATATTTAGAGTAAAATATAATTTTCATTAATATTTCTAATAAAAATAAATTGAAATACCTTAACAAACCATGTAAAAGCAGAATATATATTATATCATTTTCGTCTCAACAACATCAATAGTGTTACATAGACCTAGATGAAATGTACTACTAAAATATTAGTTTGATCACAGTATATTGAGACAGGAAGATATGAATATATAATTACTTGAAAAGTTCCTTTACTTTTCAGCCTTACTACCAGAATACATCCTCGTGCCCAGATCAGTTCGGACGATCTCTCAGAGGAACCAATGTGCTCAGCTGAAGAAAGTGATCCATCAGAAAGCTACTGTCAACGTTAAAAACGGTGTTTGAATCGATGTCATTGCAGATATATGCGGTTAAGTTTTCCTCCTTCGCTCCATTCTGTAAATATTGAACTGAGCTATGAATTGTGTACAAAAAAAAAAAAAAAGTTGCCTGATTGTTAGACAGGATCAGTCTCTCTTTTCTAATGTGTCGAAAGTCGTTAACCTGACTTTAGAATCAGGTGATAAATGTCACATTAGTGGCTACTAAGATTCTAACTTTGTTATGCGTACTTTTTTTTTTCGACTGGATCACCTTTTGACTTGATGATAGTTTACTTTACTAGCACTGTAAAAGTCAGATTAATGAATTTTGATATCCGTCTTTGACAGTCACATTGATAGATTTAAAAACATCGTTAAATAGATAAAGGAAATACGATTCATCTACCTCCAGTCTGAGTCAAATTAGGGACCTTTAACATTCTCTCTAAATATATGCTAAGTTACATTACGGACATCCTCCTGCAGGTAGATCTAAACTGAAATCTAAGTTAGAGTTAGATCTACCTTCGTTCTAAGTCACATTAATGAACTCAAAAAGAATTCTAAGTCCTGTTAGTGACTTCAAGAACAGTTCTACTACATTCTAAGTCATATAATTGACTTTTCAAAAACCCGATCGACCTGAATTCCAAGTCACATTCCTGAATTTTAAGACTCACTCTTAAAGACCCATAACACACTATATTCAGCCTTTCAAGGTCATTATAACTAAAACTTTAAGCTTTTCTAAAGAATTTAAGAATTCGGTCTTAAAAGTCTTTACTGTAACTCTCAGGTCTTTACTCATTAATATAGAAATGATAAAGAAGAAATCTCGTTTAGATAAAGCAAGTGAACGAAGGTATTAAATCCAAGTCATTAGTCAGTAATCGCAATTAGATAATACAGTGCAGATAGTTTCATTTTGATAATAGTAGATTTAGACTACGTTTTCCATACATTTACTTGGTTCACATCTTTCAAGCTACCTTAGAAATGTTTGGAATGCAATGTGATACCAAGGATAAATAAGGTTGTTACCATGGCATCGGTTATACAAATGAATGCCCCGAACTAGACAAAAGCCTTTGCTCTTTTATATTCAAATAACCACCTGCATTAATATTAAAGTTAATATTACTTTATGATTTTTACAGCAAGGAAGACAAGCCCTGTTAGTACTTCGACTCCAGTCTACCTACCGGTTTTCGGTCTTGAAATCTTCAAAGATTTGCCTACGAACGCCTATTAGCACTGCATCCAAAGAAAACATAGAAGATTATTTCCTATTCCCGTCCTGGTGTGTGTGTGTGCGTGCGTGTGCGCGCGCGCGCGCTACATCGAGAACACACACATTTTATCACGGAAATGATATCCTCATGGCTATAACAACAAATAAAAACGTATTTATCTCTAGTTTTACTGTTTGTTATTTATTTTACGCACGCACGCACGCACGCACGCACGCACGCACACACACACACACACACACACACACACACACACACACGGTGAGAGTTTGTATATTATGAACCAAAAAAAAATTTCCGGATGCATTCCCTCATAATTTAACAAAGTTCAGATAGAACAGAACCGTCTAGCATGTTCAGGCATTCATTTTTAACCATTAATAACAAACAAAGAAAGAAAAACAAGGATAAAGTCAAGACATGAAAAAAAAAAATAAAGTGATGAAACACCCCTGGATGGATTTGTATGGTGACATAAAGTTTGATTAGATCCGGATTAGGTTTTGTTTGTTTGGGTAAGAACGCTTTTTCTCTCCTCTAGACGAAGAATGAGATCAACTAACACACGAAGTCTTCCACGATTTACCTGCTCTATGCATAAATAATGTGCAGAGGTGTGCTTCTCATGTGATAAGTTCTGTCAATGTCCGTAGTCAGACTAATGGGCTTTGTAATAGCGAGTGCGCTCCCTCGCACACACACACACACACGTGTAAAATCCTTAGCTATAACAAGCACTCACTGTTGTCCCTTGAAATGTGTCACGTGAGTTTCTCTTTCCGCTCACAACTCAGAAACAGGATGATTCATTTCTTTAATATAAACAAGTTGGCTTAACCAACCAACTTGTTGTTTGGTTAAAAGAACCTCTAATCAAGTTTGTGTCAACATGACGTGCTTCTTATTATCATCCAAATAATCTTTATTTGACGGGAGATGAGGGATTTTATAGTCAACGCCAATGCAATTAGATCGTCCGGCCAATTCAACAGAATGTAAATCCAAACTGCAGACATTAAATATGGTGGAGCGGGAATAAGCGAACCCGATTAAAGACCTTAAATAGCATTAATTATTCTCTTTCTCTCTCTCTCTCTCTCTCTGTCACTTCAAAACACTTTCTCATATTGATAGAAGGATCCATCATATTTGTGACGCACGTTGGACTCGAACTCAGAAAGCTTGGAAGTAGTGGTGAAGATCTTCCTTATGTTCGCCTATTTCATTCTTAACGACGATGCTAATTATGACAGCGGAAGCATATTGCAGAATTTTTTTATTGGTATGAAAAAAAGGATCTCAGTCATCAAACGGACGTAACTATTTTGCTGTGTACACGTCTTTATTTATTTTTCTCTCATTGCTGCCGGCCTGGTTAGCTTATTTGCTCTCCAGTCACTAGACTATTTGTGTGTGTGTGTGAGGGGGGGGGGGATGAATCCCGTGGAAGGCATGGATGCTTGTGATTGTCCTATTAACTCTTTGTGGAAAAGGCATCTGCGACCCATTAGGTTTTGGGAGTGAAGCAAAAGGATTCATTCCCAAAACCCAATGAAGGGAATGACGTCAGATGTGAATAACTCACTCGCAGTGCTTTTATTTTGTGATTGAGTTGAGAATTTTATTAACTACTCCTACAATTTTAACTTATGGAAAAAAGAGTTAATCTACTCTAAATAAGGAAGGATTGAGTTTGTTATGTGTGTCGAAATGGGAAATTATTTTACACATTTTTTTTTTTTTTTTTTGTAAAAAAACTATTTCATTCGACAAATTCTATCAATTTATTTTTCTAATGCCTGTTAGTTATGATCCAATTCTAATTATCAATACTGAATAAATTCTTTCGAAATATTAAAATGTTAATTTTAATTTAATATTACAACTTCTTGTAGAGTGATGGGAGTAAATAAGTATTAAATAATTTAAAGCATTAAATCGATTCGATTTTGTTTATCATCACACAAATAACTGAAGTAGGCCTAATTAAATTAATTTGCCATCGGATAATTACTGATTTGGAAAACCAAATTATTGAGCATTGTAATTAATTCTAGATGTTCTACGGCTGAATAATCCAATTACTTATTGATTTTTTCAGACTTTTTGATTTATGTCTAGTAAATCTCGTTACCTTCGTTTTTGTGAGCATTCACCAGCAACAATGGACTTTCTGTGTGACTTAATTCAATAAACCTATTCATTAGTAACTAAGAAAAATCAAGTATTGTTTTAAGAGTTCACAAAACGGATCCAGCTTTAATGATATTCAGATTTAATTCTTTTGTTAGTTGTGAACCCAAACCTGTTTAAATAGATTTTCTCCTTTGGTTTTCTTGAAAGAAACAAACAATTGTTATATGGAACAACACCACACCATAGTTTCACGTTTCGTTTGGATTCAATCGGATGATTTTAATCAAAAATAATGACAAAACGATTCGCAATTATACCCTTTACACTACAAACAAAATACGCCGATTGAACAATCGATGACAAACGCATTTCTTAACAATTATAGCGTGTAATAATTGTTGTTGTTGCGTACCATCCAGTCGTTTTCTACTCTTTGTGATCTTGTGAACAAAGGCCATCCATATCACTCGGCCTCTCTTGTTCCTTTCTTTGAGTAATTGCAAGTTCAAGTTGGTAAGTTCTTTTATGTTGTCCATCCCATTCTTTTGTCTTCTTCCTCTTCTTCTCATTCCCTCAGTCTTCCTCAACATAACATGTTCAAAGTACATCAACTTCGTTTAGCGATCATCGCCTCCAAGGAGCATTCTATCTTTATATTCTCTAAAAACCTTCTTGTTGGTCATTCTTTAAGTCCATGGAATTTTTAATAGTCTCCTACCTACACATAATTCAAATGAATCAATTGGCTTTCTGATTTTCTTCTTAATAATCCATCTTTCACATCCATACATCACTACTGGAAATACCACTGCTTTGACAATTCCAACTTTCGTGGCCTTACTCACACCCCTGTCTTTCATAATTTTTGACAGGCTTAACATTTTTTTTTTTGTTTGTTTTTCCATGACCATCCTTCTTTTAATTTCATCTGCACATTTACCACCATTTCTGATTCTGAACCCCAGTAAGTCATAACTTTCAACGATTTCTATTTAATCTCCCTCTATTATAAATTCATTTAACTTGCTAGAAGCCATCACTTTTGTTTTGCTGATGTTTAAATTAAGCCCGGCTTTGTTACTTTTCCTCTTACCGAGTAGAATCAGCCACTCCACATCTTCCTTAGTTTCTGCTAAGAGGGTTGTATAGTCTGCATATCTTAAAGTATTTATTTTTCTGCCACCAATCTTAATTCCAGCTGAATCTTTGTCTACGTTAGTCATTCCCATAATACTATAAATATTAAAACGATAGGGCGAGAGTATACAATGCTGCCGCACCCTTTTTCCACTCGAACATTTGTCTATTTCTCCAAAGACTGTTTTTACTGAAGCTTCTTGGTTGTTATACAGCTTTCTTATCAAGAGAATTAGATGCTCAGACATTCCCATTGATCTCATTACAGTCCACAACAGTCTGTTGTGGATTCTTACTTCTAAACCTTTCTTGTTCTTTCCATAATCCATCTCATTAAAATTAGACTACTATTATTCATTACTGGAAATAGATCTGAAATGCTTATATTATCCAAAACATAGACATAAATCGCATGTTTTTATTTTTTATAATTCATTCATATTACGTCTATACTTTTTTTACTATCCTAAAGTAGTACATTACAAAAGATCAAAGTGTCAGGCGGAAGTTTTTTCGGCAATTATTAAATCGTTTTATTATGGAAATTCCTGATTATATTTTTATTTACTTTTTCCTATTACTCGCTAGTTACATACACGTTACGAAGTCCTCCCACCATTCCTTACAATCATTACACAGTATTAAGAAACATTGCCAACGGAGAGAGTGATCATTTTTGAAATATTAATTTGGTTTAACTTAGTTGGGTTAATTCTCCACGGTGGCTTTAATAGTTTCTGTATACATAAATATAAAAACGCCTTTTCTTCTAATATGTTGGTCTATATTAAAAAGTGAAAAAAAATCAGTGATACGTTATTTGTGTCATTTTTAAATGGCTTAACTCTTTTCGATGTCTATCGACAGGCGCATGCAATAAAGATCTTAATTGGTCTACATTTTCTTATTTACATGTAGAGTATAGATTCAACAATTAATATAACATTTAACACGTACGCAACCGAATAGATTTCAAAGATCAACATAACAATTGTACCACTGAATTGATTTCAACAGTTAACACTGCACAATTGGATGGATTTTATAAATTGCACAAATCAATAGATTTCAGAAATCAACATAATAATTAATTACACCAAAGAATATATTTCAACAACTGCTCAAATATTTACGATGACAATTGAGTAGATTTCAACAATTAATACGACAGTTACTAATTGTGCAAGTGAATATTGAAACCTAACAATTGCTTGTAAATAAACAACGAAATATTCAAGATTAAACATAAGTTTGAAATAATCAATACAGACAAAAGGGTTAAAATTAACTTACACGCTTTTGAATAGAGGATAAAAAAATTATTTAAGGAAATTCTTCATCTCATGAGGATAATGTGATGATGATCACTGTGATCTGCTAGGTTGAAGATAAAACAAAAAACTCGTATAGGTAGCCAAGAACGGTGTTGCTTCTTACAGGAGATAACGCACTAGAACAATGAAATAGGACAGAAACTAAGAGATTACAGTTTCAACAATGAAAAGTTGAAACTATCATCAAAATCAAAAACACGCATTTAAACAATGAAACAGCAATAATTGAGAGATAGAAGTTTCAACAATGAAGCGTTTAAAATGACAACCGCCAGGCAGCACTCTCGTTAACAGTGAAATAGGACAAACAATCAAGAGAACTCTGAAGTCAGGAAATAATTAGCGATAATAAGCATGCGAATAATGGAACATCGTAATAATTAAAAATAGCATCGAAATATTATTAAATTTGTCATCACGCGTTACTGTTAAGCAAACAAGTCATTAACTAAACTAACAACATTAATTAACTTGTCTTAACTTAAACATAAATGGAAAGCGAGTATGTTATGCTTCCGACATTAAAATATTCTGGGTCTTAAGTACTGTTTGCATATATATATATATATATATATATATATATATATCATTACAAACACGCTACTGGATTTTCAAGTGGGCTTGCAATAATGATAATATCAAAACATACGGTTCCATGATGATTCATTCGTGAAGTTCTTTCTGTGAATTAACTTTACGACAAACTGCTGTTGTCAATTAACAACGTGAGAAGTGTAGCAATTAATATTTAGTCAACTGGATTACGTGCTGGTTCACTCAACAAAATTCGTCTCTCCATTTTAATCCACATTCACTGTATACGCCCGAACAACCCATAGGCGGATTTAGGAATTCGTCCCATATCCTGTGAATTAAGTGCTGTGCCACGTATGTATTTTGATGTTTACGAATTTATGTCATCCCCCAACTTAAATTTATTTATTCTGTAGAGGATGAAGAAGATGAGGAAGGAGTAGAAGATAATGCATAGCGAACATATTGCATTTTATTCTTTGTAATGTATCGCACAATTTCATACGAATTTTAAACGAAAATCATTTGGTGAAAACTTTCACCTTTAAAATGCATTTTATAATTTATGTGAAGTTTTATTTTTATTTATGCGTTTTTATGTTCGGACCACATACAAGAGGCTATTTAGTTAACCTCTACTACGATAGTTATCATGCGTGTTTTAAGTGATGAATAAACCGCGATGATATTTTAACAAAATTATATTATTATTTATTTATGTCTTGAATTGTAGTTTTTCTGAGAATTTTCGGTTAACTCGCATTCAATGAATTTTTTTCCGATATATTGTCTTTTAGTGAATCCGACTGTTTTGTCAATGAATCTACTATAAATAAAAAATGCATTTTAAATAAATTAAATGGTATTTAACCCTCGAAGATATCATATTCAAATATATTAACTTAATTTCTTTTCACTAGATTAGAAAGAAAATTATACCTGTTTAGTTGTTCTTATTTAATCCTTGATCTAAGGTTAAATAAATAAAGCAAATAAAGTTAATGCTGGAATATTTTTTTGATAATAGTAATCAGCTATCATTATATAATAAATCAACAGATTAGTCAAATGGAAAATGCTCAGACCTTATATGCTCAGAGCAAAGCTGCTCTGAGCATTTTGAGCAACTCATGACATTTTCAACCCAATAGAAAATGTGTCGGCTGGTTGCAGTCCTTGAGACAATACAGATGAAAAGTTTGATCTCTCTCTCTCTCTCTCTCTCTCTCTCTCTCTCTCTCTCTCTCTCTCTCTCTCTCTCTCTCTGTCTTGCGAACTCACTGCTTCCAGATAGCATTTACAACCCACTAAATTTTATATCAACATTTTTGTATTCCACGGTGTAACAAAATATAAACACATCGCCAAATGGATACTTTAATCATTTAAGAATTTAGTCAATGAATCGATATTGATCGACAACACCATTAGCATTAATTTTCAATGTAGGACGTATTTTAATAAACAGGAAGTATTGTGTTTGAAAAAATAAAATCTGATCTATTACAATAAATACAATAATTTATTTGGAGGGCAGGAAACAGGATATTTGCCACACATAGAGATGTGGAGGTAAAATACAAGACGTCTTTTATAGGATTATTTCAAGAATATATATATAGAAGGCTTAGCCACCACATCGGTGACATCTATTTTAATAAGTTAGAGTTCATACAACTTCAATGTCAGAAAACAATATTCTGTGCGTGGAAACGTGGCACTTAGTTTTCAACAGTAAATGTCATCCTATTGGTGCCATCTTAGACAACTGGTGATTCACAGTAATTTTTTCTTGAGTCGGGGAAGATAATTTACAAAAAGTCAGTGACACAATAGCTAATAAAATGAACTCCTCTCTAGGTGACATCAGCGGTATGAAAGTGATGCTTACGATTGAAAGTGCGAAGAGTACAAATAAGACGAATTAAATTAGTCGCGTTTTTATGAATTTAAACCACCCTTAAATCCAATCTCAAATTGCGATAAACCTTGGAAAAAAATTATTTATGACCTTGATATCGGATGATCTTTGACCTCATATGTTAGAATCGGACGTTCCGTTCTCCGTAAGACGTTTTTCGCCTCCGATGTTACTCATTGGTTTCTTCTCTTCGGGTTTCGCCCGAGTGAAACTGTCCTTTTGGGATGAGTGTGTTTTAGTAAGGGAATTCGATCCCCTAAGGCTGATCGTCCGGACGCTGGAGTAAGTTGTGCAGGTATGGAATCGTCGGGTGCTACTGCTGTCCTTCCGATAGTATTGATGCGACCGAGCGTTGACAAGCCGGTAAAAGAACTGACGGAATCCGTCCCGGAATTTGGAGTTCATCCAGCAGTAGATGATGGGATTGTAAGAAGCGTGGCTCATAGCTAGCCAGTGACACACGAACCACACGTAAATGATATCCTTGAATTGCCACACTCGCTCGTCTTGGTCAGCCACCACTATGAGGGTGTTAAGGGGAAGCCAGCAAAGGGTAAACACAGTGACTACGGTGATCATCATTTTTATCATCTGAAAGAGATTAAAAATAAATAAATATACATATATAAATATAAACTATTTATAAATTTCTTTGGTGTTTATTTTGACGTAATTGATTTTGCAAATTTTTCTCTAGTATTTAATTAAATACTTTAAATTTAATTAAATTAAATAATTAAATTCTTTAAATGAATCATGCGATTTATTTCAATTTCTAATTTATTTTGACATAATTCATTTTGCAAATTTTTTTCTAGTACAGGCAGCCCTCGGTTTACGCCGCAGGTCCGTTCCTTAAAAAAAACGGGCGTAAATTGAATCGGCGTAAAACGAATCCAATTTTAATGGGAGGTATGAAGTTAGGTTCCGCGCAGTCAAAAAATATGCACACGAAGTATGTGTAACATTATTATATTTAAAGCTTTGATATTACATTCATATATATTTGTTAAAATAAAATTATTAATAACGAAAACAAAACAATTATGTACAAAAAATATGAAACTTCGAAAATATGTTACATATTTCTATTGAAGTTCCTGGTTTTGGATCACCTGCAGTTTTTTTGAAAAAAGTATCCAGTGTTAACTGCCTAGATTTTCTTTTTCTTTCTTTAAGGAGTTCAGTGTAAGGTCGAATAGATGCGATTACACTCCTTTTTATGTTCGCACTCCGTTCCCAATCGTGGTCCATTTCACAGAGTTCATCAGTCAATGTCTCTATGCTTGCAAGGATACGCTGTAAATCGGCCGTTTTCATATCTCTCAGAGGACCTTCTTCGGTTTCTTTCTCCTCCTTTGGATTGACTTAATTGTTTGGCTAATTCTTTGAAGTCTTCATTGGAAAGCGGTTTATCATGGCTCTCTAAGACTTCTGTCACATCTTCAGCTGTAATATCGTACAATCCCACATCTCGCACAAGCTTGGTAACATCTTCAATAACATTCTCCTCTTGCTCTAATTCCTCGAAGTCGTGCATAAATGCTGGAAGACGTTTTCGCCATGCTCCTTTTAAACACTTTGCTGACACATCGTTCCAAGCTACCTCGATGTTGTTAATGCCCTTGAAAATAAATATCGAATGACTGCCAATAGTCTTTAACAGTTTTTCTTAAAGTGTCCAAGACTCTTACCATTTCCACAAATGTTATAAGGAGGTAATAGGCTTGGAACATTGATATAATCCCCTGATCCATCGGTTGCAAAAGCGATGTTGTGTTTGGGGGCATATAAACAATCTTGACATCCAATGGTGTTCTTACGTCAGCAAGGTTTTGAGGATGTCCAGGGGCATTATCCAAGAGAAGCAATGCCTTGGCTGGCAAATTGTTTTCTTTATAAAAGCGAAGCACGGTAGGACAAAAATAATTTGTGTACCAATCTATAAAAACGTCTTGTGTAACCCTAGCCTTCTTGTTCCATTTCCAATAGACTGATAGCATGGCTTTTAGACCCTTGAAGGCCCGTGGTGTCTGTGAATGGTACACCAACATTTGTTTAAGCTTCAAAGTTCCGGAGACATTTGCATCCAACAAAAGTGTAAGTCTATTTTTTGCAGTTTAAAAACCTGGAGCGAAACGTTCTTCACAGGAAATGAAGGTGCGTAATGGCAATTTTTTCAGGTAGAGCCCAGTCTCGTCAACATTAAAAATGAGATCAGGAGGATAACTTCTTTGTTCTACAGTCTTGAAATTCTTTAGGAAAAGCAGCCGCTGACGCAACATCTGCACTTGCTGCCTCACCGCATAATTTGACACTGTACCACTTACTTCGAGACTTAAATCTCATGAACCAACCTTTGCTCCCTAAAAATGTTTCGTCCCCTCCATCTGCGTTTTTAAGATCCTCAAAAATTTTTTTTGCTTTCTCAGTTATAACGTCAGAGGAATGTTTTTCTGATTCAATTCATCCACCCATAATGATAATAATTTTTCCATTTTTTCAGTAAGTTTACCCCTGCTATGACGTACATGTTTTGCATTGAGTGCTGCCATAGATTTTTGCGCAGACTGTTTTATTCTATCGGCATTTTTCATAATTGTAGTAACAGTCGATGGAGGTAAGTTCATACTTCTATAGACATTAGCCTGCCCATCTTCCATTCTTCGAATCACGTCCATCTTCTTTTCAAGTGTGATTGATTTCCGCGCCTTCTTAACACCAAGTTCTGCTAATTTTTCTGCACTTCTATTATCAGACATGGTATGTAATTACGTACTTATGTACGTAAAAAAAAAAAAATTAAATAGAACAATTAGGTAGATTCAACATTAAAACTAGGTTTGATACATATACGTCGTAGCAGCACGGTAAACACTCATATACTGGAGTGCCTGCTGTAAAATGTATAGAAAGATTTTTATACAAAAATACCTTATATACTGATTTTACTGATAAACAAAATTCACTAAACATATTTGTAGGTTAATAGAGAAATTTTCATATTTTTTAATTTGGAAATAATATTTTTTGTATATTACTGAATATTGTCACCTCAAAGGGTTTTTGTAAAAGAACAAAGGAATATATGGGTAAGATAAATTGTCTAAAGAAACCTCTTAGTCACCAGTCATTCTAGATGGATTAAGGTATTAACTAACGACCTGGGGCAACTACAATCTGGAAGGTCAACATTGCAAGGGGGTTTCCCACCTTAATGCAACGACCGAAAAAAAGGTGGCAGGTGCAGAACAACGCAATACCCAGAGGATTAATACGTAGCAGAACCCAAGGTCATCGGAGAGATATAAGAGGGGGTTTGCTACGGCGATTAGGGGGCTTTTTAGTGGTTCCTTTGTCAGCGAGAAGTTACGGGCTCGAGAAGGCGACGAGGTTGGCGAGGGTCGAGCAGTTACCGGGATAAGATGTACGTTACGGCGACGGAGTTTTGCTAATCATCGTAGAAGATGATTCCCAATCGCCAACAGGACCTGTGTTCCAGCCATTTCATGCCAGAAGTGCGAAACAACGAATTTATGTTGTTCCTAGAAGAAAGTAGATACAGGAGTTCAATGCCGCCAAGTTCCCGACGCTTGTAAAAAGTAAGAGATCTCAAAAATCCCGGAGAAAGTACCCGTGTTCGTTGCTTAAGGTCGGAAGGTTATAGAAGGAAATGATTCCAGGATCAATCAGAAAGGACCAGACGACTGTTTAAAGTAAGATCTTTTTGTTGTTTTAGCTATAGACAGAAGTGTGACTGTGACTTGTGGAGAGTTTGTTTGTTATGATACTTGAGGACTGTAGGCTTTATACTAACATTTGAATGGTCTTGTTAAATTATATGTGAGAGAAAACTTAGCTAACTTTTAGGTGAAATATCGCGTGTTTATTATTATTGCTAGTAGCTATGCCTGAGTTTGTTTAAGTGAGATTGCTCTAGGTGTGATAAGGTGTTAACCACGGAAATCCGCCTTTTTTGAGTTATGTTAGCCAATGTATTAAAATAAGGGACACTCCTAAACAAAAACAGGCTATAATAGCCGTAATTATATTAATAGACACGTGGTCTTACGAGAACTATCTTCATAAGAGTAGTAATTGTCATTTTTATTGAGAATTGTCTTTGAAGCATAGAACCCGATTTACTTGAATCTTTAGTAATAACCTTTTGTACATTTCCTTGATGATAAATAAATTGTTTTCATGTTTAAATAACTTGCCTGATTTCTATTTCCAATGCACTACTTATTCATTCGAATCTGTATGTCCTAAAGCTAGATTTCCACGACTGTAGATTAGTAAATATACGTTGATAGATAAGAGAGGAAAGTTCCGTACGTTTTATTGTGTTTTTCTTCGGAGAGAAATTCAACTCCCACCCACGAAATTGGTGGCGCAGCTAGAAACAAAATAAATTTTCCAATTTCAGTTGAGAATAAACACCAGTAGGTCAGACAAAGGGATTGGCTCTGTCCTGAGGCGATTACTTTGTTCTGTAAGTTTTCTCTAAGACTCCCAGATGAGTTTGACTCAATGAGGTCTTGGGGGTAATAATAATAATCGTAATAATAATAAGTTTTGCACACGTGAGCTTTATTAATTGTGGCCATAAGTCAGATGTATAACAAGGTAAAGAAGGAAAGTTTAAGTGAGATAAAGTAGGATTTTAAAGGGAGATTTAAATAAAAGAAAATACGATATAATAAAAAATTTTAATAAGACGTTTTAATTAAAATTAGCATATCTAACACTGCTAGTGTCGTTTTTCAGTCAACCACACTACAGTAAGAAAGCACACGCAGGCAACTGGCGTAAACCGAGGGCTGCCTGTATTTAATTTTCTTTAAATGAATCATGCGGTTTATTTCAATTTCTAATTTGTAGCTAATTTCAAACAATCTTCTCTCTTTAACTTAGATGTTTGATAACAAACCTTGGATCGAAAACCTTGGATACCAATATCTGAGTAACATTGTATTGTTTTTTTTTTTTTGAGTAACATCACGTTCCGTGATATTACATATGAATAACATCCTTATAGTCCTTATAAGGACTGGCTTAAAGGGGCGAAGCAAGAATGCTTTTCATCTTCCCCGTTATCTGTAGAGGATAGTGTATAGGGATAAGTGTTATTGAGCTATTAAAGCTCTGATCATGGCAGGAGGGTAACAGCAATAGCCGAGCCTCAGTTAGAACTTCATTGGCTACAGCATTGCCATCCATTACCCTCCAAGGGTATTGGATTGATTGGATTGAATGGATCAATCACCGCAACTCTCGGTCGATTGATCCCTTCAATATTTCACCTGAATATTCCTCTAATTTTATCTTCCTTCCGTAATATTATTCACGGAAGGAAGATAAAATTAGAGGAACAATATACAATATAATTTCTGGTGTTGGAAATCTAGTAACCTATACTAAAGATAATAAAAGATATATAAATAAAAACTACATTTTCACTGTTCAGTTTTTATTTAAATATTTATTTATTAAATATAAATTTATTGACGAAAGCCTGTTAGCCTATAATGCATTAACATTAATTACCATCGCTGGGGTAAATGATGGTAATTAAAACTAAAGAAGAAATGTGGGAAAGAAAATGCAGTGAAATCGAACACTTAGTGTGATATAATCGCTCTTAAGAGATTTGTGCGACAGGTACGAGCCCCTTATTCATCTCAAGCAGGACTTAATATCATTACCCTCCAAGATTTTAAGAGATGCTATGAAGTTATATTATATGCGGATCGGGTGGAATATCAAGGAGAATGATTAGGCTATTGTCCGGAGAAGGAACATATGAATTGCCATTGAGGCGACGTGGCAAGCTGTTCAAACATCAAAAAATGGAAAGGCTTCCGACCCTGGTGAATGGCAATAAAGATATTCAAGTATGTCAGTAGTAAAGTACTATGGCAATGAATCAACAAAGTGATTATAGGTGTAGGTATCCTTTATGAGTAGAACTTGGCATATATATCATACACCCATAAGAAGAAATGTGGGAAAGATGCAATAAGGTGCAATAAGAAATATGCAAAAAAATTATAGAGGAATGCGTCAGTTTATTTATTCTAATCATGAGGGACATAATTTAATTTAAACCATCTGGAATAGTATCAGAGGAACAACATGGTTTCAGATCAGGAAGATTTTGCAGATAATATGTTTTCTTTAGGAGAAATATCCCAAAAAATGGTTGCTAAGAATAAAGAGCTCCGTTTAATTTTTGTAGATGTGGAGAAGGCTTACGATAATGTCCCACGGACATGATCGTAATTTGGTAGGTATGAAAAAAAAAAAAAGCAGAAACAGATGAAGGAACAGTAGAAATTGTACAGAGGATGTGCCAAAGATCTAGGTCTGCTATACAAATTGGTAACAAATGCTCAGAGGCATTTACTACTAGCAAGGAACTCAAGCAGGGATGTTGTATGTCACCAACGTTGTTTAAGATCTACTTGGATTCAGCTTTGAAGGACTAGAAAAGACAATGCTATGGAATGAGTATACCGGTAGGAGATCAAGTCCTACAATCTCTTCTTTTTGCTGATGACCAGGTGATTCTAACACAGGATAAGGAAGATGTAGAATACCAGACGGGAAATTGTTGGATACGTATAAACGTTGGGGCCTGAAAGTTAATTTGTTAAAAACCAAGTACTTAATAGTTGGAGGTGATATGGGAACAGATCTCGAATTATAGATGGGAACTATAAAATTTGTGGGTGCCTTCTTTTCTCTATGATGCATAAGTCCGGCCAGTGTGAAGTGGACATAATGTTTCTAACAGGACAGGCACGAGCGGCTATTAAAACCATGAATAGTATGTTATGGAGTCATAAGGTCGCAAGGAAAACTAAGAAGATACTGTATCACGTGATTATAGATAGCATAATGAGCTGTGGATGTGAGTGTTGGATACTCACTAAGAGCCAAAATAGAAGTTGTGGAAATGGATTACTACAGACGAAGTAAGATGAACGTTGAACAGCATGTTATGGATAGGGTAGAGGCACGTGTCATGAAGTGGTATGGATACGTCCAGAGAATGATGGCTTTTGAGAATTACGAACTGGTCATCCCCTGGAAGGAGAAAAAGAGGAAGACCAAGGGTTACATGGAAAGGAACTATTGTGAGAGCGATGAAGAACAGGGGCTTACGGGATGAGGACTGGAGGATCTTACAGAGTGGAATCTAAGAACAGGCAGCTGCTGATAAGGTGAGAAGTCTGAAAGAGGAAGTTGGCATAAAGTGAGATAATCTGGTAGTCCTCTTCTAGAGAACAAACATGAAAATTTTTAAAGCCACTTCAGGCCTGTAATAATCAGAATGATTATCGCCAGTTTCTGTATGAAATTCATATTTTTAATGTTTATTATACTATTCATCATAATAGTGCTGCTTTTATCTTCATGATACTGTTGCTTCAGTTATCAAAATATTGTTACTTTTTAAATGTAATGTTTTGCAATTGTCTTCCATTTCAGTATTAATCTTATTTAAATTTAAATACACTTCTTTTCTAATATCGTCATTTCTTTGCAATTGTCTTTGCGAGACATTGCTAGAAATCTAAGACATTACATTGAAATTTAAGTCGTTCGTTTGAGGCATTCGCATCGCTGCGAATGTTTCAGAAGAATAATTTAGACTTACACTTGCCCTTTCTCTCTTTTCTCCCCTAAACCAAGAACAAATAAAAATTATTCTACTTAGATACAGCCACTTCCGGTCCAATACTTCCTACCGAAGTGCGCGTCTATTTCAAGCAGGGCAGTTCGATATTTGCATTTCTCGATTCTGACAAACTCTCAGCAACACGAAGTTGATGTCTCACGAAAGGATTGTATGACTCCTTTAGGAATAAATGAGTACGTGTTTTGGTTGTCATAGAAACTACTAGCTTTATTTTTTATTTTTTATTTTTTTTTATGGGCTGATTCACATTTTGAACTACAGAACATTGAAAGAATCTAAAAAGATATTAAAAGTGTTAAAGATTTTAAAAATGCATGCAGAAGTTAAACAAAAACGGTGAGAGGAATCAAATTACAGACAAGAAAAACAATGTAACTAGAAAATGGGAAAGTATAAGCTTTTAATCCTTCTCTCTCTAGAAATTTTGCATGATTTTTACATGGTGGGTTTGCCTCTTATATCAATTACAAATAATGAAAGCACTAATCATTTAAATAATTTGTATTTATTTACAAATAATGGTGTGTAATAATGCAAAATCAGATGGTGACTTATATTTTACACAATTTAATTTACAAATTTTATTTGGAAATTCAAATAAATGTTTATACAAAAATAAAAAACGCGATATCGCTCATATGACTTTTTAGAGGCATAAGCATTTCTTAGAATCGTAGGTCTAGTTGGTTACTTGGAAAGCATACTCACTCTGCAATCAGCAGGCTGTAGGTTCGAATCTCCAGGCATGGGGGCATGGATATTTGTATAATGTCTTTAGGTGGCAGATGAATTTCATAGCCCTGCTAAGAGGAGAACTGAAGTGGCTTGAAAATGTTCCATATTTCTTGTCTTGCATTGACCAGCGTTAAATGTATGATAGATATGCAACGTTTCATGGGTTGGTTTTACCTAGAAAATCATTTTTCTGCCGACACATCATGAACGTGGACGAGATTTTATTGGTTGGGCGCCGTAGGCGCCAGGTGGGGGGAAAGAACCCCCTTTCGAGTTTTCAAAATTCGAGCCATCAGAATTCAAGGAGAACCGGCCTATCAGTCCGGTTGGGCTCCGTAGGCTCCAGGGGGAGGAGCCCCTTCGTATGTATATATATACATATATATATATATATATATATATTTTTTTTTTTTTTTAATAACGTTTAAAATTTTAAAGTAAATAGTAAGTATTATTACAATGTTTAAAAAAAAACATCACAGAAGTTTGAATCAAATTTCGAATTTTTCGAGTGGGACTGCTTGGTGTATGAAACAATCGCTAATGAACATCGACTGCTTCATTTTATTATATCAATCCACCCTCGAAAGGTTATTACGCTTTAGAGCATTTAGTGCAGTGGCTAGGCTAAGGATTTCCTAATCCAGAACTCAAGCCATTTCAGACCTCGAGTAAGCAGAATAGTAGTCTTGTACCAGCTAACGAAAATTGCTTATGTTTACTTATTTTCTGTAATCGAAGTGATCTGGATGATTACATAAATATCCAATTTTATTTTGAATACTTCGTGATGTTAGTACCTCACAAGAAGTACATACATACATCTTCAGGGCCCACCTTTCCTAATTGGGTTATGGGGGCAACAGCTGCAAGAGGAACTTCCAATGGTCACGATCTTCTGCCACCAAGCTCAGGTGTTCTGGTGGGATTCCCAAACGTGTTCACCCAAGGTTTTGGATATAATCTATCCAGCGAGTCCTTGGCCTTCCACGTACCAATGTAACGGTGATCTCTCAACACGGAGAAGCAGCGGTTGAGTATTGAGGGATTCCCGAATTGCAGAGCTTCTGACCCTGTCGAGTCTTGTCAACTCCGCAATCCCTAGAAGGAACCTCATTTTAGCCGCTTGGATTGTTGTCCACATTCTTTCGATCATTACCCAACTCTTATGACCATAGGTGAGGATGGGGACATAGACTGTATTGAAGACAGCCAGCTTTGCCTTCTGGCTTAACTCTCGCTTCAATACTACCGAACGGCCAAGCTTCCGCAATACTGAGCTTGCTAAGCCAATTCCAGTATCTAGCTCTACGTCCCATTGCCCATCATTCGTGAATATGGACCCAAGGTATTTAAACTTCTCCACCTGCCTCATTGGACTCTTACATGTAGAGTGCACTGGGATGGTTGTCTTGAGACCACAAATGTTTCAGTTTTGGACACACTGATCTTCATTCCGGCGTCTGCACAAACAGCTAGAAACCTATCCAGGGTCCACTGGAGGTCATCTGTGGAAGAGTTAAGCAGAACTAGGTCATCTGCAAAAAGCAGACGTCCAATGCTACATCTCCAATTCTGACACACTCACTGCTTCGGCTGTGCCTATCAATCCAGTCCATAAATATTATGAAAAGGAGGGGTGACAGAACACACCCATGGCAGAGGCCAACGGAGACTGTGAAAGGTTCAGACTTTGTGCTGTTTACCTTGACACAAAACTCTGGGCATTCATACAGGGACTCGATGGCAGCTAATAGTTAGCTATCCACCCCATACCCCTGTACTACTTGCCAAAGCTTATCCCGAGGAACCCGGTCATAGGCCTTCTCCAAGTTCACAAAACAACATGTGTAGACATTTTTGGCGTATTCCCAAGATTTCTCAAAGACTTGCCTTAAAGTGAAAATTTGGTCAGTTCTGCTTCTACCAGGAGGAAAGCCACATTGTTCTTCCTGGAATTTTGACTCAATTATGCTCCTGCACCGTCTTTCCAAGCACCTAGCCTACACCTTCTCAGGCAGGCTGAGCAGAGAGATGCCACGATAGTTACAGCAATCCTTCTGGTCTCCCTTCTTGAAGACTGGTATTATTATGCCTGTCTGTCATTGCTTTGGTGCTTGCCCAGATATCCAAGTAGCTTGACACACTCGAGTCAGCCAGAGAACACTGTCTCGATTTAGGGCTTTTAACATTTGGGACCGAATTTCATCATCGCCAGAAGCGTTGCCTGATTTTAGCGATTTTATTGCTAAATGGACCTCTTCTGCTGTGAGACTAGTCATTGCCCCGATCTGCACCTCTTGGATGTCCACAACTGCTGGGCCACCCGGGTAAAGAAGGCCCTCAAAGTATTCCCTCCATCTGTGGAGTATATCTTTCTCGGTTGTTAAAAGTGCACCATCAGAGGCCTTAATTTCCCTTGCTGTGCACGATTTCCTCCCTCGAAGGCGACGGATGGTCTGCCAGAATACTTTGTTTGCATTTGCATAGGATGAGTCTAATCTTTCTCCAAAGGATTCCCAAGCCTTCTGCTTTGCTGTCTTTACTGCCTCAGCAGCAGCTTTTTGTGCATCAGCATACCGAAAACGCATCATGTGACCTGACCCTAAGCCATCTTAGGTAGTACTCCTCTTTTGCCCGGATAGTTTTTTGGACTTCTTGGTTCCACTAAGGTGTCCTTATCTCACTGTCCGTTGCCACGCCAAGCCGCTTTCTGCCACAGCATGAGAGTGCAGAGGCAGTGACAGCTGTCTTGAACAGCTTCCACTCCTCCTCAACATCTGCAGTATGCTTGGGAATCTCTTTGAACCTGGAGGAAATGTCACCTGCAAAATTCTTTCTCACAGCCTCATTTTCCAATGTCTCACATTTCACGCGGTATAGCTGCTTAGGCCTACCAGCGTTGATGATAGCATCTGGTCTCTGAAGCCGTGGAGTGCACACAAAGTGGTGGTCAGTTGACAGTTCTGCCCCTCTTCTCACACGAACGTCCAACACTGAGGAAAAGAGGTCTGTTGAGACAATAAAGAAGTCAATCAGAGACCTTTGTTCTAGTGTATCCCTGTACCAGGTATACTTATGGACTTCTCAGTGCTGGAAGAAGGAATTCATTATGGACAAGCTGTTAGTACAGCAGAAGTCCAATAATTTCAACCCATTCGCGTTGAGGTCAAGGGCGCCGTTTCTCCCAAACACACCCCTCCATGTCTGGTCATCTGTTCCAACATGTGCATTGAAGTCACCCATTAGCAGGACTGATTCCATGTCTACCACCCTGTCAAAAGCAGCATCCACTTCCTCTAGGAAGGCAGAGTATTCTGACTCCAGATTAGGTGCATTGGCTTCCACCACAGCCAAATCATGGTTTTTAATTTGAAGCTTTAACACACATACCCGTCCCCCCAATGGGATCCACTCAGCAACACAGTCTAACAGCTGGGGGCTTGTGAGTCTAGCCGGTAGCGCTTGGCTTCCTCGACCAGTTCCAACTACTTCTCCTGTCAGAGAGAGATGTTCCGGTTGCCTAATGCCATAGTCTGTTATCGTTGACATTTCCGTCCTTTTGGAGAACCATTTCTTTGCGCTGCCCCTAAACATCTCCCCAAACGGGTAGCGGGCCCATTGATGGAGTTTCCTCTAGCAGAGTGCTGAGGAGTGGTGTCTAAGGGAGACTGTAACATATATTTCGAACGGGTCCCTCTGCCTAAAATCCGAATGCGTCCCTTGGTAACCCGTGCCACGGACGATGCGGTATGAACATTTTTTGATGGCCTGATCATGTTTCAGTGTTTGATAATGTCCTGTTAGCACAAGACGAAATGACACGGCAAAATAGGAAAGATTCCCCTCTAATAGCATTCGGGGGAAGGAACAATAAGAGAAGAAAGAAAGAAGCAAGGGAGGAAGAGGAGGGACCAGTCTACAGATAATATAACAGATGTATATTACATGAAGTAAGGCATGGTCCAGCATCAGGTACCTCGGATTTGCCACGCCCGTACTCACTAAGTCCCTGAGGCACTTCACAAAAAGTATCTCTCTTTAATTTAAATAAAGCGATATGTATAATGCATTTCTGTAATATGGAAAATCAAAAAAAAGTTGGCGAAAATAACAAGATTTAAAAAAAATATTCTGATGATGGATGAAAGGATCGTCAACTAAATCACATATAGTCCTTATATAAGGACTGGCTTAAAGGGGCGAAGCAAGAATGCTTTTCATATTCCCCGTTATCTGTAGAGGACAGTGTAGGGATAAGGTGTTAATGAGCATTAAAGCTCTGATCATGGCAGGAAGGTAACAGCAATAGCCGAGCCTCAGCTAGAACCTCATTGGCTACAGCATTGCCATCCATTACCCTCCAAGGGTATTGGATTGAATGAATAAATCACCGCATCTCACGGTCGATTGATTTCCCCCTATCCAAAATTAATCACATATTGTCCTTATAAGGACTGGCTTAAAGGGGCGAAGCAAGAATGCTTTTCCTCTTCCCCGTTATCTGTAGAGGACAGTGTAGGGATAAGGTGTTATTGAGCTATTAAAGCTCTGATCATGGCAGGAGGGTAACAGCAATAACCGAGCCTCAGTTAGAACTTCATTGGCTACAGCATTTGCCATCCATTACCCTCCAAGGGTGTTGGATTGAATGAATCAATCACCGCATCTCACGGTCGATTGTTCCATTCCTCCCATACCAATCACATATAGTTATTATGAAATTGTTTTATATATATTTGTCAATTTTTTTTTTAACAAAAGGTGTCACTATTAAATTTATTTGATCGTTGAAATATTCAGGAATACTAGAAAAATTTTAATTTATTTTAAATAAAATTAAAAATGCTAACATAAATCATTCGAATTATTTCTTATTTTCAAAAATCTGTGGGATATTTTCAAGATTATAAATAAACTTATACACACTTTATGACATAAACTTCCTTGATGCATTCGATAAACACAAGATGGAATTTATTTTTGGTATAATAGCAGGATGTGTTTGTTATTGTATCACTGACAGGCATAAGCATGAGGCTAGACAGAGAGAGAGAGAGAGAGAGAGAGAGAGAAGCACAAAATAAATGAGGCGTACTTAGACGAGGTTTTCCCCATGCGTGGCTGTTGCATGCATCTCTCAAGTGTACAGCCTGGTCACGGGTGGCGCTTCTGTGCAAACTGAGCATTGTTGTAGAGGCAACAATGGTGGATTGGGGTAGGAACTCGGGTCTGTGACGTAGATGCAAACATGGTAAACAACGCAGCACCTGCACAAATCCTTCACGGAACTTGGTGTTCATCCAGCAGTAGATGATGGGGTTGCAACAGGCGTGACTCATGGCCAACCAGTGACACAAAAACCACACGTAGCTAATCCCAGGAATGGTATAGATCTCGGGATGTTGGTCACCCACGACTACTAAGGTATTTAGCGGAAGCCAGCAGAGGGTGAACACTGTGACGCAAGTAATCATCATTTTGATCATCTGGAAGAGAAAGAGAATAAGACAGTGGCAAGGGAAGCGACAGAAAAGAAAAGTTAGCAAAACAGAAGCAGTTAATAGCAGAAGAAGTAAAGTTAGTCTTATTACGATATTAGGAGAGTTAAGTTCATAACTGAGAGGCAGCTTTCTTTCAAATTCTACCCCTTCCCTTATGAGGGTAGGCGGCAAAATATTCTAGAATTAACACTCTTCAGTAGATCAGGAGGTGCCTAGAGATTTTATTATAATCTTTCTAATTAAGGTATCAAATAATTTCTTAGCTGCTATGGATGGTCATTTGTGACATTAACCCAATAGCTATTTACTGACTTTTTATTTTATTTTATTTTATTTATTTTTAGCATGATAAAACTACGCGGTTTGGATATTACGTTCTTAATTTCTTTTGAGAACTACCTTTAATTCCAACTTAAAAAAATGTACGCAGATTCTCTCGATAGAATGCACCAGAGTGAGCTTCTTTTACTGAATGCAGAAATAAATTGAGAAAAAGACACGTAAATGCTGGAGGGCAAGGGAAGACAAAGTAATGTAGGTGAGAGAAAGAAAAGAACTGTGATTAGCCTTTATGTAAGTGATGTTGCAGCGCGTCATCGTTTCCAAGGTTCATTACGTCCAATTATGGACTTCCATTTCCTGAAGTAATTGCTGCCCTTTTCACTTAGCACTGCCAGAAGTAACAGTCGATGTATCAGCCCACCTCCCATTCTTCCAATAACTTGTTAGCTTCTTGTATTTAATAAGAAAATTGATTGTTATAAGAAATGGCAAAGTTTAATTTGAAACCATCTCCGTTTTGCTTCCTTCCGAAGGTTCCATCCCATAATACTTTTCGATTTTGAAAATGTTGAGACTTGAAAGCGTAACTTTCTCATTGTTTTGAGATTGCGCTTACACTGAGTGCATTCTGAGAATGATCTCAAAATATGACCCAAAAAATGACTCAAAAAAAAATATCCCGATAGAAAATGTTATCATTTTTGGAATTCAAATCGCAAAGAAGATTCTGTTCAATTTTGAATCCGCATAAGTTTAATGTTCAGTTGAATTTCTTGCAAAAATAAAGGCCCTCATGTTTTTTTTTGTTATTTTTCCCGGGTAATCCTTGCAGTGGGCTCTAAGTAGCGAGGAAATGTGCCTTACTACGATTATTCATTTGTCAAGTACAAGAAAGGACAGATAGACTGGATTGTTTCAGTTAACGAAGCAAGAAATTGAAGGCTTTCTTGGAGTTGTTTATAAGTTGTGGACATTATTCCTACGCCGATCGTGACTTGTCATTCTTCGTTGCGTTATCAGTCTTGTCATGGTAAGCCAACAGGAAGAAAATGGATCACTCTTGGTCTCAGGAGAGAAGATCAGTTGTTTAATCCATTATATATCAACTATGATAACTTGACCTAGAAAATAATTTGCGATCTTGCATGGAAAGGCATGTCTCCCGCTGTGAACGACAGTTTTTTTTTATTATTTTATTCATTATTTTTTTTTTCATTTTATTCATTACTATTTTATTGTGACATTTCTTTTCAGTAGTACCTTAACTCTATTGCTTCTCGCATGTTTTTAGATTACATGGACAGCAATGTGTAGTTATCAACAAATCACAACCTGTAAGATGATGGATAGTTTTCCATTTACATGTGAAACAAATATATATGCACAGGAAAGACACTTTGCCCATGTAAAAATTATCAAGACACATTTCCAAATTATTAATTCGAGATATAATCTACATACAGTCATATATAAAATAATTATCAATTGTAATTATTATTATTTTATTCATTTATTTTTGCTAGATGGGTGAAGCAAGAATGCTTTTCATATTCACCGTTATCTGTAGAAGAAAATGTATGGATGGGGTATCATTGAGCTATAAGTTCTGGTCTTCACGGGGTAACAGCAATAGCCGAGCCTCAGTTAAAACTTCATTGGCTACCCTGTTTATGTTCGGGGTTACTTCTCTAAAAACTCGTGAGATCCCCGCCCCAACAATGAGTGACCTGAAGGATCATTTAACTCAGCGGTAGTTCCACTCAGTGACAGGCTCACCTTGTCACCGAGAGTAACTCTCGGCGTTGGCTCTACACAGTGACAGAGACTCACCCCCACTACCGAGAAGAGCCGCTCATATCTCATCTGAGGGGTAACAGCAACAGCCGATCCTCAGTTGAAACTTCACTGGCTACAGTGAAGTTTCAGGCTTCGAGTTTCAAGTTTCACTGGCTGCAGCATTGCCATCTATAGTACGCCCACAGATTCGAGACCCTTCGACATGTCACAAAAAGGAGAATCCATTCCGATAATAAGGTAATCAATCCGTCTTTTGGGATGAGTTTGTTTATTATTACAGGTCAGAAAATTTAGCTTTTCTTTTACGAACATTATAGTTTTTAAATTAGTACAGTGACAGACAAGAAAGCACGTGATTTCGCATGTTGGCGACCAATTCGTACATACTTCGTTTCTTTCTCCCCTTCAGCATGAATCGACTATTCTTGTCAGAAAGCCAAGCGGAGCTCTACAAAGTATGGGCGTACCCTATTATCCTTCATCCCAGGACCAACAGCCAAGCCTCAGTTAAAACTTCATTCGCAGCATTGCCATCCATTACCCTCTCATCCCATCAATTGTAATTTCAACCCATAATCATTTTATCTATCTTTACTATCTAATAAAGAGAAAGGTGTGTTATGTTTGTATAGATATATCATTAAAACACATTTTTATAGCTGTATATTCATTCAGTTTCTGATTATATATAACTCTTTCAGCATCTACTCTAATTAAGGGAGTAATGGTGTTAAACAGAAAATAAATAAATAAATAAATAAATAAACCTGGGAGTGGCATGTTCCATGAAAACTGTGTACAATGATATTGCATAACCCAAATAACCCAAAACGATATCTGTTTAGCAAAAATTATGCTAGCAATATATTATCAGTGCAGTTTTTTGTTACCAGTAATTTGATACTAATTTGTTACCAGTGTAGTTGGTCGCATTTATGATTAGAATTTATGTATATGTGTTTACAAAAAGGAATGCACTCAGCATTTTGTATTGAATCTTGTCATAATACGTAATAATAATGTTTAATTATTAACCTGGGGAACAACATAGATATCATCACATATAACAAACCAGGAGCAATGTCTGATCGGAAGAAGCACACTTTAATCAAAAAATTTAACTTACTTCTTCATGAAAAACAAAAACAAAGAAAACACCTAGATTATTCCAAAGTAGTTATTAACCTTTCATCAAGAGTCCTATCAAGAACAGAAAAAAAAATCTACTCATGAAAGGTTTCAACTTTGCCTTAACGCCACGTGTCCTACCAAATCGCTCAAATAGAAAAAGGAATAAGAAATTTCTCATCCGCATACAGAGCACAGCTTTTCTATTGCAAAGCAAATGACCTCAAAGGAACCTTCCTTACACGGAATACACATCCCTCAAAGAACTAAAATCAGGCAAAAATATCGTTATAATCAAAGCAGATACAGGGAAAGCAACAGTAGTTTTGAACTCTGAAGATTATAACAATAAAATGAAAACTCTTCTTGAAGATTCTAATACCTGTAGACCTTTAGACAGGGATCCCACATGGCGTGCTCACAATAAAACCAATGATCTAATTAAAAATATGCCTAACTGGACTGAAGAACTTAAAATAACTCTACAATACCAACACCCACTAGTTCCAAGAATTTATGATGTACCAAAAATACATAAGATAGGTATTCCCTTAAGACCGATAGTGGATGGAAGAGACTCTCCGACCTCAAATTTAGCAAAACATCTCACTAACATGATTTTACCTCACACAGGAAAAACATCTTTCATCAAGAACAGTACACATTTTATTGAGAAGGTAAAAGATATTTACATTGGACCTTCAGACATCTTAGCAAGTTTGGACGTTATCAGCCTATTTACAAATCTTCCAAGAAATGAAGCTGTGAATCTCCTTGAAGACCTCTTTCTTCCGGACATCGCAGATCTTTGTAAACATTGTATAAATAATACTTTTTTCATGTATCAAGACAAATTTTGGGAACAAAAAGGATTGGCTATGAGCTCTTCCTTCTCTTCGGCTTTAGCTAACCTATTTATGGAACATTTTGAACATTTTGAAAATAATGCTTTAATCAATTATCATAAAAAACCAAACATTTCGCTACGCTCTGTAGACGACACTTTCATCATTTGGCCAGAAACAACAGATGAACTCATTGCTTTCAAAAATTACCTGAATAATTTACATAAGAATATAAAATTTACTTTAGAACAAGAAGAACCTTTTCTTGACATCTTATTAGAAGTCAATGAAAAATATAATAAACTTTCTTTCTCAATATATAGAAAACCCACCAACACAGGAAGATTTCTTAATGCGGCCTCACACCACCACCCTTCGCAAAAAATAGGTCTAATAAAAACCCTGAGGGACAGAGCTTATAATATTTCCAGCACAGAAAAACAGAGAAATGAAGAATTTGAATATTTAACACAGATCCTCAAAAAAATGGTTATGAACCCAAGACTATCAAAAACATCCTCTACACACCTCCTACAAGCATCTCAAGAAACAAGATTTCAAAAACGCTATTCACGCTTCCATATATCAAGAATATTACAGACAAGATGGTTAAATTACTAAACAAACATAACATCAAAGTAGCCTTTCTGCCACTGGAAAAAATTTCGAGATTTCTATATCTCCCGAAACCTCCTTATCTTCCTTTAAAAAAACCAGGTGTTTATAAAATTTATTGTTGGCATCTGCTACGTAGGACAGACAGGAAGATCTGGGGAAATTCGCATGAACGAACACCAAAAGGATGTGCAAAACAAAAGAGAACACAAATCAGGTCTAGCTTTCCATACCACTTCCACCAGCCACAATTTACTCTGGCAGAAAACAAACATGTCTTATAGAGAAAAAAACTGTTACATATGGAAATTTAAAGAAGCTGCAAACATGCTTATAATTCCAACACAATGCAATAAAAACCAAGGCTTAATTCTACATCAAGTTTGGTCAGCTTTGATAAAAAATATACCTGTCAGACCTCGGACATTATGATCGTGAACAACAGAACGTGGCATCATCCAGCATTGTTTAAACTTAGCACTGTTTTGAATCTACATTCTGATTTTTTAATTTTATAAACAGTCAGACGACTACAACTGTATAGTATGAACTACTAATTTCTCTTTTTTGTTGTTTTAACTTTCAGTTACCTTTTAACCCTGAAGATGTAAGTCAAACGACTTACGAAACTTGCCGGGTTTTATTTCTTTATTGTGCTTTTAGCTTAATAAAAAAATAAATAAATAAAATGTGGTCCAATATGCCTTATGAACTTCTAAACCACAGAAACCTCCACTTGCAAATAATGTTTACATTTTATATATGTATATACTCTGTTTGAAATTTTTTTTAAAAAATCTTCTTAAATTCAAGCTATTTAAAAAATATTTTTAAATAGCTTGAAATCAAAATATAACGAACATAATTCATTCCTAATTAATTTATTCCATAAGATATATTATTAACCTTATTGATGCATCGATGAACATCACTTATAATAAATTATATCACTTATACACTTATAAAAAATCTTATTTATAATAAAAATCACCCGACAGGATGTCATTCTTTCACCACTTGTCATAGCAAAAATTCCGCGGTACAAAATGCTTGTCATGATTCTCGTTCCTTGCACTCCAGAAAAGTTTTTGCTGTCATTCTTATTCCTTCTATCTACATTTTCTCAACGGTTCATTTCCATATCGCCCCTGGTTAAGACGAAGGGAAATTTTGGAATTTCGTTGTTCTTTCTTAAAATCTAATTCCCATACTTCGACTATATTCCAGTCAAGTCTAGTGTAGTGAATTTATTGCTGATACCGATTTATGCTTCTTCTTGTGGGAATGTGCTAATTAGATCTCATTTGTAAGGACCAGAAATGCTTACATCTCTTGAGGACTGAGTTTTTAATTTTCTTCTTAGCGGGATACTTTTTGATACGTTTTTTGTTCTATGTTATTAATTTTTTTATGTAAATGCACGAAGTATTGTTCCATAAATCTCAGCGGGTAATAAAATGTAATAATAGCAGTAGGCTATAATTATCAGCAGAAAAAAAAACTAAATAAAGTTTTTTTTTTTTATTCCACGTAACATACAGTACATAAAAAAACATACAGATACTGTTGCATGCTTGTCTTTTATTTACTAACAAAAGGGTAATAATAATTTCGCAATGAATACTTTCATGAAACTATAGCGTTACATCCACACGACATACAGAAAGATCGTTTTTCAACTGAAATCGAAACTTCCTTCTCATGAACAAAGTAGTTTAATTCTTTACGCATTTTGAGGAATAAACAGAATATTAGATATTAAATCGTCAGAGTACAAATAATCTCTTGTAGATATACATACGCATATTCGATCGGAAACAGTTGAATTAAAATTAAACAGGCACGAGCACACCTACGAGCCATTTTAATTCAATTTCTTTCTGACGGACGTCTATTAGTTTTTAGGTCTGAAAATGTCAACTGGTACGGTTTATTTTCAGCCATTATTAAATTAATATCTAATATTTTGTTACACGTGTTTTCGCCTCTCCCTGAAATATATCAGGCACATACTTCTAGTCTTTTCATTCCAGTGCGTCAAAGAATAACTGGAAAAAGTAGTTTATTTTGAAAAAAAAAAAAAAAAAAGATAGAAATGTCACCGAATTAAACAAAAAAAACTCGACATCAGTTTGTACAATTTATAAATTGCCAACGAAACATTCTTTCAGATAACGGTTATCCTATTTAATACATTTTCTCCTTACTAAGATTATCTTTCATTTCATACTTGAGAGATTTCTGGAAATTCTTTCTTTCTCTCTCTCTCTCTCTCTTCATTTTTTTTTTTCCCGTCTTCGAATTCAATTGTTTCTTTCCTGGAGAATTACCGAAGACATTTCGAACTTTAGAGCCTCTTTCCACCGGAATAACTTGTTTATGTTGTAAATAGGTCAATTATGTGTGTGTGTGTGTGTGTGTGTGTGTGTGTGTGTGTGTGTGTGTGTGTGTGTGTGTGTGTGTGTGTGTGTGTGTGTGTGTGTGTGTGTGTGTGTGTGTGTGTGTGTGTGTGTGTAAGAAAACAAAGTTGAGTTAATTTCTTTTGTGACAAGAAATTACAAATGGTTGACAAACCAGAACGGATGATCGCGAAGATGGATGAACAATCTGTCAGTGAAGTGCGCTTCCCGGGCAGTAAATCTCGGTTTACTAAGTGAGATTTATTGGGCCGAGAAGCTTGTTAAGTGGAAAGTTTTTAGTTGAGCGAATTTAATATAACAGACGTCTTATCAGTGCTATCAAGTAACCCGAAGACAAACTTTTCTTAACGCAAAGCATGCTTTATAAATGAAGCAAACATTTTCCCCCTTCTAATCATAAATGCGGTTAAGCAGTGTCTCTCGTGTATTATACTCAGGGCCGCGCCAACCCGAGGGTGCAAAGGGTGCACCACACCCGGTCAGCAACATTGATATTTTATTTATTGTAGTAAATGCTACATGCAATTTCTTTTAGTTATCTTTTTAAGGGACGGCAGATAAAAGTTAGTACCCAGGCAGCAAATACCTTTGGCGCGCTCCTAAAATTTATACTGTTTCTTAAAGATTACGAAAACGTACTAATCTTTTAATTTTAATCATAGCTGTTGAGTATTATAATGAACGTTCATGAAGCCTTCATCTGTAGCTGTTTTTTTTAATAATTCTATCAGCTTATAACTCGTCAAAAATGAAGTAACCGATTCGAAATCTCAAACTTCTGTTCGACTGCAGACTACAATACGGAATAAAAACACCAACATTTTTTTAAGTCACTCCCACCCACAAAAGATTGTACATCTGTAGTACATTAGTACCGTTGATTGATTCATATAATTATTAAATCAATCTCAAGAGTAGATATGGCTTAGTCAGAACAGAAAAACAAAATATACACTAAAATAGATCTGATAGTCGTGGGGGGGGGGGGTTCATTAGGAATGGGCAGTGTCCACATTTGCCAAAAGAATAGTTTGAGAAGAATGGTGGCAGGGAAGAGGTTCACAGGTTCTCATGTTTTAAGAAGTTATGGGATTTGAAGACACGTATGATTTTACACACACACACACACACTGATACATAAACTTTTATATACTTTATCGGTAGGTAGGAAGAGGAAGGGATGAGTTTACTAGGAGGAACTTCCACCTACTCACTCCCACACACAATCTGATGTTTCTCTTTAAAAGTTTAAAACAATTTTTCTACAAAACATTTTAGAAATCTGAAACATTTTATTTTTATGTGTTTGTTTTCTATCTTATATTGTTTTTGGATATTTCTGTTCTTTTTAGATTTGACTTTTTTCCCTTTTTCTTTTATTTTCAGAAAGAAAATAAAAGAGAAAGGAAGTATCTGCTTTTCTGTCTATTTGGAAACTACTTTTGTTGGCCATGCATCCATTTGTCTTCTTCTTCTCATCCATCGCAAGAGAGAAGCGTTATACAAACTCTGATCAACCTCCCATCACATCACAATCAGATGTTAAAAGGGTAGCCGTACTCTACTTTAAAGAAACATTGACGCAGATAGCACGAGTACTTTGCAAATTTAATCTACGCGTACTGTCTTCTTTCGATCCACACGAAGGAAAAATTACCTCCTATCACTGTTAGGTATACCAAATACCCTGTTCTTGTCAGCTTTCTTATTTCTGACAAATTGGAGTACGCCACTTCTTTTTGCTGTTTCTTATTTTATTCTCCTTGAAATATCCTTTGTGATAACGGAAGGAAATTACTTTACATTTTATATTTTACATCCAATAGGGTTAAGGATAGTCCCGTAACAGGCTATTAGGCCTAATGCGTGAATGGAAGCGAAAGAAGAGAAGAGACATCCAACATAATTAAATTGTTTTCGCCAGTGTTCTTAAACAATTAATTTATTTTTGCAAATTAATTAATATAAACGTAAAATATCAAATATTATTTGATTTGTAATTTTAAAATTAGAAATTTATTCTAAAGAAATAATACTTATTATTTTATTTCCTATTTTATATAACAGTGCAATACTAATTTTAAAAATAACGCTTATTTTATTCGATTTTCATCTGAAGCTAGGCAAGAGTTTTTGTTTTCTAGTACATTTTAAAAACAATAGCAAATAAAAGGTGTATCGGCATATCATATATTTTATATTATCGATAGTATAATTGCTTTGGTATTATTTAATTTATTGATGTAGCATATTTCATATTTTATAACTTACATTGATGTTCCATACGAAATATTTAATTAAAATACATAAATTCACACATTTAGTGTGTTTCTTTCTTTCTTTTTTTAAGTTTTATAGCGCCCTCTAACGTCATATACTGCATACATTTATATTCATTAAATATTTTTTTGATCTGTGCTGTCAGAAGAATAATGTCATTCTTCTCGATACGAGTACTGTCAATAGTAAAAAATCTTTTATCTAAAAATACTTGCGATTGAAAATGTGATCTATGCTTTCGTTCGATATTTTTTCGATACGTTCGATATTTCTCTCGCTATATTTTGCCAATAGTACATACAAGAATACATACTTGAAATATGCACTTTAATTAACGGAGAGATAGTTTATATCTTTTTTATATAGATTTATTTTTAAAAAAATAAATAAAGACAGGAAAGTTATCGCTGAGTAATTCTCTTAAATGACGTTTCTCGTTTTGTATAATAATATTAGCATATTTCATCAAGTTAGATGTTCGTCGGTCGTCGGCATTCTGAGAAGCGAGTTCTCACTCTTTACAAAAGAGTATGTAAGTTGTATCCTTGGGAATAACGTCGTTCGAATTATCGGTCTCGGCATGCTAAACAAGTATCCATTGTGATCTGTTCATGAGATGATCCAAACGTTTTTACATTCTAAGGATAGAATGAAACTGGACGAACCTGTCCCGAGATTACTTCAAGATTTTCTTTCTAATCTTTTGTCGAAGTCCAAGGAATTTTGAAAACATCCCTCGCATTCTCAAATCTCTTAACATCCGCTAAGTACCAATGGCATTCAGCGTCTTCTACTACTTACGCAATCATGATACGTTGGTATTTCAATTTTTTTTTTCTTCTCCAGATGATGGTATTTCCCATGTCTTCCTGACTGTATTACCAGAGTTTATACAAAATGTAAGACACAAGTCAGCGACCTGTCAAGACAACCGAGTGGACCCGAATATTTTTTGACACCAGGAATAAACATACTTCGTAAACTTTTTTAAAATAAGTTTATAATCACCGCACGTTTAATTATATATTTTCCAATCAGTTGTTTATATGTGATTTTTTAATTTCTTTTCATCTGTAACGTCTCTGCCTTGGTGACATGCTCAAACGTGGAGCATCACTAAGCACAAGCAAACAAAATCAAATGGCCCAATAGGACTGAAAATATATAAGAGCCCTTTCGTAGAAAATATCCGAGAATTTTTCTCTCTGTATCTCGATATTTTCGTCCCTCAGAAAAGACAATCCTTCCTAGTGAACAAAAAAAATCTCTAGACATAAATGCATGCCCTTAGAGGATGCAAATGTAGGCTGCATTAATTCATCGTGATTTTTAATCACGGGATTCTACCCGTCCTAAGGAACAGATGGGTTGAGCAATACAATGATCCGTGTATAATAAAGCCATAGTTCCGTGAACTAGCCTCAAACCCTTTCTGAATTGTAGCAGCAGTCCAATTTTTAATCACTCATCGCAGTTTTCATATAACGAAATTTTTAACTGTACATGATAAATCATCTAGGGATATGGCTAATTGCCGAATTAAGGTATTGATATCATAAATCCACTAGATCAGAATTTTAAAAGCGTAGTACAAGAAAGGTCTTTAAGAGGGTAAGGCGCAATTTTTGGGGAAAAAAAATTTTTTTTTTCTTCTATATTTTTGTCATTGTATTGTTGAAGATAAGTGCAAGTCTATGCTATTCTTTTTTTTCAATAACTAAAAAAAGCAAAAGGAATTTTTACACATTGTCTCTCTTGACATGTATCGGCTGACTTTCATTACGACCGCGTTTGATTGAGCACGATAGTTCAACCGCTTGGTTCGAAATGTTTGCGTTAAACGTTTAAATTCGAATACTTCGACTCACGGGGGTCTAACTCCCCTCTTCATTTCGGAATCATTCGTACACATTAACAATGATTATCCTGCTTTGTTAGCGAAGTTCAGAACTTTTGTCAGAGGCACGCTCTGATTTTTTCCTGGTTCATATTATAGTGAAATCTGGTTTTCTGCGCTTGTGAACCAAAAATCAAAAATGAAGAACAAACCGTCCTTTTAAAGTTGGAGCGCCATCTACGGCTAAAAGTAATAAATTAGTGGGATTTCAGTAAACCAACTTTTTCTCAACAAAATCAATTTTAATTTCATGATTTTTGGGACTTCATTATGAATCTTCGATTCATATAACTAAAATGAACTTGATATTTTTTAAATGTTTCGTATGTTTGTAATTTATTATAATGCAAATGTTAAAACTGAACATCTTTATAATTAATTAGTATATGAATAATAAAATATTAGAACTTCTAAATCGCTTTTGACTGAGAGGGGATACGGCTTTGTTAATAATAGTTTAAAAGAGGTACGCATATACTGAAAGTTTCGCAAACAGGAGTAGTTAAAGGATTGTTGTGTTGCTGTCGATGTATCTTCTTTGTCTTCAGTAAAAAAAAATTAGCACCAGAGAGCGCTCTGATCTCCCAGTGATAACTTCCCGCATTGTTATTCTTTCCATTCTTCTCCTAATACCTACATTCATGTATTTCGTTTTTAGGTTTGTTCCTAAAAATGCTGGCCCTCGGTTCAAGATTAGAATTTCAGGTTTTTATGTACAACAAACACAGAATGGAATCCATCACTTTGGCCTCAGAGTGATGCAGTCTAAGTATTAATACTTTATTTGGCAGCTCACTACTGTCTAGAGGCTTGGATCCCTTGTGTGGTCATTAGTTCTTCAATGTCCATCATTAATTTAGTGCAAGGAAGATTCTTTTTGTTGGGTTTAATTGCAAACAGTTCTCTGGAGAAATGTCGAATCACGGCTATTGTCAGCGGACTAGTTTAGTTGGTTGTCTGAAGGCCTATTATAAAAGATATAAGTGCCAGTGTCAGGATTTTTTTTTTTAATCGATAAAAGTTGAAACAATACGTACTCAAAATCGTATCCGGTTTCCCTTCTGTTTGACTTGGCAGCAAACGCCTAATATACCATACAATTTTTTTTTTTATCGAAAATGCTTTATTTAGAATTATGATTAAACTAAACTATTAGAAGCTATCTAAATGATTATAAAATAAAACACAGTTATTTTATAATTATTTTATTTTATTTAAAAAACACAGGCACATAACAAAGAAATTTTAAGCTCTGCAATTTAACATTGCAATAATTCTAAGTATCGTCTTTCAATTTAAACTCTGACCTCGCGACTTGTTTAAATTAAACAAACTTATATTCCGTAAAGAAATATTCCCAAAATGATCAGGATTCAGCATAACCACGTTCTGTTCGTTGAAATAATGTAGTGACGGAAATCTCTTTATGATTCAACCATCTTTAAATGACTCCACAAGAAAAATTACACGGAATTGCACACATATCAGATGGGCAAGAAAAACTGGTGTTGGTTTCATGACATGACACAGATAAGGCCATGGAGACAAGATAACATCTCTCAAATCACTCATACTCCTGAGCTACCTACTGTAGCGCGATATCAGTCCTAAATCATATATGTTCGACTGTGCTATTTTTCCCCCTCCCCGCACACTAAAATCAATAAATGTTTTCCAGTTGCATGTATTTCGATGACTGGCTGACTGACTCTTTTCTTTCATGTTACATAATTATTGTTGAAAACAACCAACAATGGTTGGTTGTTTTCAACAATAATTATTGTTCAAATTCATTCAAAGTCCACCATCATAGCATACCACATTTGCAGTCTGGTAAAATCATAGTTTTTTAACGACTTGCTTAATTAATCATAGTCCTGATATCCAGGACTCTTTCGATTCTGAGATTACCTTATCTCCAAAGCGGCTAATGAGTGTCATTTATCATTTTCAGCTACAGTGTGGCAGTGGAATTCCAGTGAAACAGCGACATTTTCCATAAAAAATGCTTTTTGCGTGCTCATTAAAAAATGCAATTAAATATCTTGTAAATTTAATGGAGTTTTTTGTGATATTAATCACAAGAAATTAAAAGACAAAGGCTGCAGGTAAAAAAAAAACATCACAAATTGCAATATTTTAAGGCGTTGTATTGTTTAATTTAATTTAATTTTTTTTTTATGTTGAGCCCATGCACAGGAGGTTGATTGGTCGACCTATAGAACATTAGCACCGTGTATTGGTGGTGGGTTGGGAAAGGAGGAATTTGTTTACATTTGATTTGAATGACTTTAAATTGTATTTGTTGGGAAACACAGAAGGAGGGAGAGTGTTCCACAGTGCAGCAGTTGCAGGGATGAAGGAAGAGGAAACGAAACTTGTTCTGTTTGCTTCTAGGTGTACTGTGAAGGGATGTTGTGCAGTAGCTGCACGTGTTCCAATGAGCTTAGTACTGAGCGGGGGAATTATTGATGTTATTTCGGATGAGCATTTCCCATGGAAATATTTGTAGAATAGACTTACTGCAGAGACCAAACGTCTGTGTGAAAGTGGGGGAGAGAGTTGGTAAGGGATGGAGCATTGATAAGTCTAATTGCCCTTCTCTGTATTGAGTCGAGCATTTTGAGAGAGCTTTTAGAGGCCCCACCCCATATGTGGGAGCAATATTCAATAGTTGGGCGGATTTATGACTTGTATAATGTTAGTAGCTGTTCGGGGGTAAAGTAACGTCTTGAGCGGAAGAGAAATCCTAGTTTTTTTGAGGCTGAGGATGCAATGTTTGAGATGTTTGTTCCAGGAGAGGTTTGATGTGAGGGTGATTCCGAGGAGCGAGATCTTAGGCTGCCTGGAAATTTGGGTATCGCAGAAAAGGATACTGGGAAAAAGTTTTTCTTTTTAATGGGAAATAGTACAGAACTGACTTTTGCTGGCGTTGAAATTTATGAGGTTATCCGAACCCCATTGTAGGATGGCTTGGAGATCGGAGTTGAGGGTGGTGGTGGTGGTCGATGTTCTGTAGGATGAGGTGAGTTGTGTAGGGTAAGGCTTATTAATGCAAGCGACGAGTGTAGTGTGCTGTCATCTGCAAAACAAACTGTGTATTAGGTTGGAGGTCAATTGCAGTAGGTCGTTGATGTATAGCAGGAACAGGGTTGGTTGGAAAACAGAACCTTGTGGGACCCCAGAATTATGTGAGTGGTGCGAAGATAGGGAGCCATCCACCATCACACACGGTGTGCGTCCAGACAGAAAACTAGCAATCCGCCTACAGAAGTTCTGGGTCAGACAGAATGATGGTAGTTTGCCTAGTAGGCCTTTGTGCCAGACCCGGTCAAAGGCTTTGGAGATATCTAGTGCAACCACTTGAGATTTGCCAAACCTCTCCATAGCATTTGTCCAGAGATGGGTGACGTATGTGAGTAGATCTCCTGTTGATCGGCAGTGGCGGAATCCATACTGGCGGTCATTTATTTGGTGAATGTCTTCAACACAGTGTAGGAGGTGGGAATTGATGATTTTTTCCATTACCTTTAACAGGACTGAGGTAAGCGAGATAGGGCGGTAATTGGATGGCAGTGACTTGTCACCCTTCTTGGGAATGGGCTGAATATTGGCCAATTTCCAGTTTGTGGGATGGATTCCAGTGGAGTAGGAGAGTATATATAGGTGACATAGGATAGGTCAGTTCTGGTGCACAATTTTTCAGAACAATTGGGGGAATGTCATCGGGACCAGGAGACTTTTTTGTGTCTAATTGGGACAGTATTTTTCCGATTTCATCCTGGCAAAAAGATATAGGGGACATTGTATGTTGGATGTCAGGAATCGTTGGGGGACATTTACCATCGTCAGTTATGCATGCATTGGAAGCAAAGTATGAGGCCAGAAGATTGGCTTTTTCTGTGGGTGATGAGGCAGTAGAGGGAATAGTGTTGGACACAAGTTACGGCCAATTGCTTTGGCAAGAGACCAAAAGGCTTGGCTGCCGTTTGGACGGATTGAGTCTTCCGTGTTTCCACAACAACTTCCAGGAGTCTCAGTTTCTTGCGTGGCTGGTGAGCTGTCTATACGTTTGTAATCCGGAGTTGACCTTTATTGATGTTATCTTTAACCTATAGACTCCGTAAATTCGTGGCTGATCGTTTCCGAAACTGTCAAATTTCCGTGCCATCCTGCAGAATACCCTTTAGTCTCTTGGTGTTAGCTTCCTTGATGAGGTGACTTCCTCTTATATTTCCAACGGCTGATAATGTCTCGTACAGTTGATTTTTGATGATGCAGTCTTTTCACAATATTTCCAACTGATAGGTCACTGATGTAGCACTCTATGATAAACAGCTAAATCCTTAATTCTTCAAGTGCGAGTGACATTATACAGATGTACAGTCGACTTTAGAGGTTGTATGCTTGCCCATTGTATCCGCATTGCATACGGATGACGATAGGAATATACATAACGGTAGGCTGCATTCTAAAACCCGAGAAACTAATTCTTATTTCCCATAGTGTATAGAAGACTAGCGGAAAATAAGATCCGAAGGATTTTACAGAAAGCGCCGAAAAGTAGATATTAGTAATACAATTATTATTTTAATAATAATACTAATATTTTCGTATTTGTGGCATAAGTAGACCAGAAAGACGAGACATGCGTTGAGATAAAAACAGAAGTGGAATAATAATAATAATAATAATAATAATAATAATAATAATAATAATAATAATAATAATAATAATAGGTGTTTTTCTTTTCTGAGTTTAGGTGTATGGAGTTTTTCGTGAGCCAGTCTATGATCAGATTTATGTCATGTTGCATATTTGTTTGGGCTATGCTTGCGTTATTATGGATGGATATCATAGCTGTATCGTCTGTTGGAATATCTTACCTTCGAGAGGTAGCTATTAATAACGTGCGTGTAAATGTTGAATAGAGTTGGGGAGAGTACAGCTCCCTGCGGTACTCCACAGGTTACTGGTAGCTGTCTGCTTTGGTTTGACGCGATTCTTGTGATATGCTTTCTATTTTGGAGGTAGTTTGTAAACCACCTGTGAAGAGGCCCGTCTATTCCAACATGCCTCAGCTTTTCTAACAAGGTTTGATGTGTGAGTGTATCGAATGCTTTAGTTAGATCAATAAAGACTACCATGGCAATTTTGTTTTTGTCTAAGACGGTATTAATTACGTCTGTAAAGTCTTCCAAGAGAGAGATGTTGTTCCTTTATTTTTCTAATAAACATCTTGTGTTTGGGGGATAATATGAAAGGTCTCTGTGTATGCTGTGAGTTTCTTCAGTAAAAGACTGTGGCGCAATAAAAGGTCATAGTCGAAACTATTCCTATCCATAATAAAGCTCAGATATTACTATAATTTAAAGGTCAAATAATAGAACTAATAATAAAAGATTGACCACGGAATGAAATCAGATCACGCAGCAATTCACCGCATAATCTTTAAAGGTGAGCAGCATGCTTTTTTTTTTTTTTTTTTTTGTCAGAGCACTGTCTGTAACAAACGTTTGTCGTATAGGAATTCGTTTAGTTTGATCGAAATTGTGAAGTCAGCAACAAAATTCTTCCAAATAAAACTTATGCGGATAATTTGAATTTTACTTTTAAAAGTAACTTTAAAAGTAAGTTTTCGGTTAATCAATATATGGAATGAAATGTGTAATTAAACACCATTTATCATTTCATTCACTCATTGAAGAGATTAGATATTCTGTAATAGATAAACCGGAATAGTACCTAAAATATTGCATATGTTAATAAGTGCTATTGTGTCTGGAAAAAAAAAGTAATATATATTATGGATTCCTACGGATGATATCATTATAATAATATATGTATCATATCAATTTAATATACTCAAAACAAAAACCATATATCAGTTATGCATCTTAAAAGATACCGTATATACCCTACTTACAAACAGGGGCGGCTCGTGCATAGGCCCTGTGGAACTACAGCAGCCCCAATTGTTCTCGATATATAAATATATTTATTAATTTATTTATATTTGCTTGTAATATTTAATTTTATCAACAATCCGATACAATTCTCTTATTTTGTATAAAAAATAATAATAAAAATTCCTCTTGTAGCACTTAGGAGGGCGAAGGACGATAGCAGCACTGTGTTTACCACAGTGCCATATTGTTACGCGCGCAAGCATATTCACGTCATAGCTAGATGCGAGCTATTAGCGTAATGCGGCACTGTCCGTCGCGCAGTTCCACTGTTGTTTATATGCAGTTTGCGCCAGTAGTAGAGTTTTGTAGTGCTTATCGTGTTTACTCCGTCTCTTTAAATATTTGGACATTACGATTAAAGACATAACAGTTTTTATAGTTTTTATTTTAGAACATTATTGGGGTTATGATAATGGATTCTATTTTGAAGTAATTTTGAATTAAACTAAACGGAAAATATATCGATATATAATTTTATCGATAATAAACAATATTGTTTCATGTATAATTTTTTTAAATTTTTACCGTAATTTTGATATTTTATCCAAACACGTATGCACTGTACTTACAGTGTGTATGTATATTCCGAAAGTTGCACTACCCACACGATTTCAAGCCGCGAGCCGCCACTGGTTAGAAATAAAAATAAAATAGGGAATTTATACGTATTCTCAATTTGGTAAACACAAGTCACACACAAATTTTCCAACAACATTATGTATACATGTATTAACTGCATAAATGAGCAGCCGTACTACAAATTGCAGAGGATCAACTAATATATTTTGGTACCGCCTAATGAAGTTTTATTGTCGTTGATTTGGCTATTCTTAATCTTAAAAATCATCACTCTGTCCAGGATGACATGGACATTTATTAGTCCAGAATTAGAGACTTTAATAAACATAATGCTGGAAGCCCGCCAGGGAAATCAAACAACTTTGTCATACGCCATAAAGGTCTGTCTCTAGGGAAAGCAAGAGAAAATGATACTATAAAAGTATTTATTCTTCAGAGAGGTTTCATCTACCATTGTAAACTAGGAAATTCTGTAATTATGAGACAGTGTTCTGTTGTAGTGAATGACGACAAAACTTGATTACTTTATTATATTGAGTTTGTGGGAGGATAAAAACCAAAAAAAAAAAAAAAAAAAAAAGAAACCAACTCTAATGGCATTCAGAACTCTGCCATGAATTTTGCTTCAATTATTTACGGTTGGAAGCGCAATGCGATGTTTTTCTATTCTTTTATTTTTCGTTTAAATCGATTTGATATAAATTTCACTGCTTTGAAAGAAGTGGTTCATTATTATTCAGAAGACCTTCTTCGTTCTACGTCTCAATGAGTGAAAAGATAAATAAAACATTATGTACACTTTGCTAAGAATAAAGAACTTTTGGTATTGATTTACTGGTTTGGTTTTTTGCCTAGTAGATTAAAAGTACACATTACTGTCTCTTTCAGTCGTCTTCAACGCTTGTATGTACAATAACCGGTTACCTCAACGATATTTTAGCGTAAATTTAAAATTGGGTATGGATTTGAAAAGTCGCAAAGGAATTGAAAGAAAATAAATAAATCGAAACTGTGTTAGTCTTCGGGATTATGATTCTCTAGTTTCAGCTCTTTTATATTAGAAAAATAGTCACAGACCTGTTTTTATTACTAAACTATTCTTTTTACTTTGTGTTTGATAACTGATTGAATCAGACATATTAATAATTTAGAGTTTATCCTTTTAAAAACTAGTTCTCTGGTTACTGTGATGTCCGTTTTTCTTCAAAGTTTAACGAAACTATCATATAACTGGCTAGGATTTAAATTAATGCATTTCTAGTGCTTTACCAAAATGGAGTTTTATTAATTTGCTTTGGAATAAGTAGTAATAAGTAAATGTAGGCTCCTAGTTTTTATCGTTTTTAAAAGTAACTTCCTACTTAAATTTCACCAAGTGGAAACCATAGCAATTCTTCAAAGTGCTCCATAAGTTTCTTTTATTCATCTAATATCCGCCAAGTGCAAGCGCCCGCTAATGCCTACTGTAAAAAGCAAAGATGGCGGCAGTAAAACCCAACGAAACAGAGTACGCCGGGCATATCCTACGGAGACAACCGTCCAGTATCAATAAATCCAAAGATGTCATCAAGTGCCGCAGCTTCAGACTTGACGTCACAGTGATAAGGGAAAAAAAAGGCCTTCTAAGCGATTTCTGTCAACAATGGTCGCATGCTCAATGCATAAAAATTGACAAATCATTGACATATACAAACTCCTTGTGAACTTGAGCCAGCCTTTCTTCTGTGCATCCCTTCAGTGAACCATTTTTTAAACTTAGAAAAACGCATTGAGAGCTTGAAGCAGCGCCTCACCACCATCGAGCAAACCTTCTCCAAAATCAACTGTTCTCCATGGTCGTCGCCAGATTAGACCCCATCCCACAAAAACAAAATAGCCATCTCCAAAGAAACATTAATACAAAACTATTACATAATAATATTCATTAAATGTTTGCTCTACAGGGATATCGCACCAGTACCGTCGACAGGGTGTAGCGTAGAGGGAGCCCGCCTCACGGCGTGCTTAATAATGGCGCTCAGCCACATTAGGTTTGGCGCTCTCGCTACGCGAACAATTCCTTTTAGCGTAGCAAGTGCAAAAAGAAGTTTTTCCAAGCTTAAACTCATTAAAAATTATTTGAGAACAGCAATGACCCAAGAAAGATTGGTTGGTCTAGCAACTATATCGATAGAGGCGGACATAGCTTATAATTTAAATTTAGAAGAGCTTAAAAACAGTTTCATTGTGCGAGTGTTCTCAAACCAAGAAGCTGCAGGGTAAAACTCCTGCCTGGGGCACGGATTTTTGTGATTGTCCTACTAATTCTGTGTTGAACGGGAATATGCGACCTACTTCTTCTAACAGGCCGACGACTTCGCAAACAACTGCACGAAAAACGACAAATCGGTGAGGAAAGATGGTACTTCGACTACAAAAGAAGATTTTTAGTGCGAAATTCGAGCTACGTTAACAGCTAAATCGAAAACCAAAGCACAAGTACTACACAGAGAATGTGTATGACTTACTCAATCAACAAACTCCACAGAGACTTTCAGATCCACTTTACAAATATACTTGGTCTCTGCTCCAGGCTCAACAGTGTCCACTTCCACCTCTAGTCTGCAAAATCCCACCTGCGTTTCTTGACAGAACCCGAATTTCAGACTCTCCAAGCACTGTCCATTTCAACTTCCTCAAATCCAAACTCTTTGATTCTTTTCGGCTCAAGGGCTACGATTGTGCATACGTTTACTCTGACATATATCATCCCAGAGAGAAAGCATTTGCCTTTGAATCTCCCGATCACGATCTACTTTGGCTGAAAACTTCCTTCCCTACTCTGTAAAATTCACATGCTGCCTCCATTCGGAACGCTTTGATTTCCTATCTTTGAAAGTCGATTTTATTGAATCTAACTTTCTCTGCAGTGAGGTTATCTTCCTTGGCGATTTCAATGTACACAATACCAACTGACTTTCCTTCTCCAGCTGCACAGACCAAGCAGACAGAAATGCCGGACATTTGCCATCACAAATGACCTTATGCGAATTCTTCACATGCCCACCAGAGTACCAGATAATCCCAACTCTCGACCTCTTCCTCACTAGTGATCCCTCAAAATACACTGTGACGGTTGTATCTCCCTTATGTAATTCAAACCACAGCAGTGTGCTTATCTTCTACGCATCCTCTGCATCATTCTCAACCAACAGACATTGGTCATCATAAGACTTCCAAGTAAGATGACTTCTGAGATATCTAAGCCTCATTCCAGTGGTTGTATGATTGCTTTGGGTCTTCCAACGCAAGCGTATGCACTGAACACATCACTGAAGTAATTCACTCCGAAATGGAAACATATTTCCCATTGTGCTCTAAATTTCTATCCCCTAAGCAAGACCTGGTTTTCCAAAAGATGAGCCAAAGCTGTATGAAAGCCAAATGAAGAAACAAGCATATGGCAACTAGCTATAATCACCGCCTTTGCTCGCCATTTACTCCAAAACCCGAAACAGCTGCAAGAAAATCATCAATGTATCACAAACCGATTTCTAGAGTCAAAGGGAAGAGACTTTCATCGTGCCCAAATCGAAGTCGAGCATTTCGGGCTCTGAACAAAGCAGTTGGCCACAATAATCCTACCCAGATCGGATTATTGGAACGTCATCCACGGAGAAAGCCAGTCTCCTGACATTTCAGGTGCGTTCAAATGCCTGCATAAATGATTTTGGTAAATGTCCCTCAATAATTACAAACATCCAAAATTCTATGCTTCCTCTGACCTTTCATCAAGACGTTATCAGAAAAGTCGTATCCAAATTAGATAAAAATCCTCATCTCCTGACGGCATTCTTTGAATGGTCTTGAACATTTGTACACTACAGTTGGCTCCTATTGTATGTCGACCTTATGCTCTCTCTTGCTGCTCATCTACCCTACCCTACACCCTGAAAATTAGACAATGTCTGACCCATTTTCAAGAAGGGTGACAGATCCTTGTCATCAGACTATCATCCAATCTCTCTCACCTTATTCCTCTCTCAAGCAACGGAGAGAACCATCAACAACTAAATTCTGTGCTATCTTGAAAGTACTCCACTAATAAATGACAGCCAGTATGGATTCCTCCTATGCTTTTCAATAGGGTATCTGCTTACCTATGTAACGCACCTCTGAATAAGTGCCATGCAAAAGTTTGGCAAATCCCAACTGGTTGTACTAGGCTTTCTCCAAGGCTTTCGACCGGGTCTGGCAATTTGCAGAAGTCACATTCAGTGACTTCTGCAAATGGATTGACAGTTTTGTCACTGGATGCACAATGCGTGTGATGGTTGACGATTCCCTACTTCTAGCTATGTAACTAATGTTGGGGGTTCTGTCCTCTCACCCAAGCTCTCTATTCTATATATCAATGATCTGCTCCAGTTGACCATTAACCCGATACCCAGTTTAGCTAACGATGATGTACTATATTCCTACTCACTTCACAAACTTTGTACAAAAAAAAAAAAAAGAACTCAAAGAGTAACAACCTCGGTAAGCCTAAATTTTGATTTCCAAACCATTTTAGAATGGGGATCGGATAATCTTGTCAATTTCAATGGCTGCAAAACACAGTTCTGCGTTATTTCCTACAAAACGAGAACTACATTATCCCAGTCTTACCTTTGACAACACTCAAATTTCTAGGCAAAATGAGATCTATCTCCTTGGAATTACCTTGACATCAACACTCCCTTGGCATAAACATATCACAATTTTCTCCTCGGCATCCAAAAATATTAAGATTCCTCTTTCATTCAAGGCATTACTTTACCCTTGAACGGCTATTCTTCTTCTTCTTCAACCTTCTGGTTCTGTCCACTGCTGGAAGAAGGTCTTCCCCATGATTTTCCAGATCACTAGGTTTTCTGCCTCTCCCGTCCATCTCACTCCTGAAATTTGTTCCAGTTCATCTCTCCACCTTCTTTGTCTTGCACCATCCATTGCTCTCCACTCTGTTGTTTTCCTAGTCCATCTCCCGTCACTGCATCTGGCAATATGACCAGCCCATCTCCACTTAGCCTGTTTAATGTATTTTACAATATCCATGACACCTGTTTTAGATCTTATCCTGATATTTGTCTTCCTATCTCTTAATGTTATTTTTAGCATACTTCTTTCTATGCGATGTTGTGTTGTTCTCAGATTTTTGTTTAGGGCTTCTGTTAAAGTCCATGTTTCTCCTCCATATGTTAGGACAGGAAGCATGCACTGGTCGAAAGCTTTCCTTTTTAGACTCATAGGGATATCACTTCTGAATATGTCTCTCATTTTTCCATAAGCCATCCAAGGTGAATTCTTCGTTCAATCTCTTTTCTTTAGCACTCCTTAAAGGATAACAATTAGCCCAAATATACATATAAAGTAACTTGTTATTATGAACGGCTATTAAACCTGTGCAAATCACAAATCTATAGAGCACTATAGACTACTCCATAGATTTGTGGTCTATCTACCCGATCTGTAGAGTACTGCTCGCACATCTGGAGAGGTTACGCTAAGATCTTCCTAAAATACTCAATGCAATGCCCCAGAGAGCAGTCCGACTGATCAACGACTCATCTCTTACTAAATGAATCACTCCAACCACTGCCTCACGGGCGCCTAGTACCTACTGCATGCATCTTCTATAAATATTTCCGTGGTAAATGTTCATTAGAACTGTCTTCAATAAGTCCCCCTCTCTATCTCTTTCAAATCCATTGAAACACGTGAAGCTATCATCCACCATCCCTTCACAATCAAACTCCATACTCATTGAAAAAGTTTCTCTTCTTCTTTCTTCATTCCAACTGCTGTTGTATTGTGGAACGGTTTTCCTTCTCATCTGTGTCCCAAGGAATACAATGCACAGACCTTCAAATTCAATGGGGAAAAGATCCTTCTTTCCCAGTTCTGTTCTTACTAATATATTATTGGGCATAATAATATAATATATTATTATGCCCAATAATATATTATTGGGCATAATATAATATATTATGCCCAATCACCCTGTTGTGTATGGGTCCAACAGAAGGGCCATTAAATAATTTATGGTTCCTTTATTATTTAATAATTCAATACGTTTAGTTATGGCTAAAAGACAGTGTATCAGGTGATACTCTTAGTCAACCAAGGTAATTCTCGGAAGAAAGAATAGAGACATCTTTTGTTGATCTTGCTCATTATTCGGCTAATAAAATTTCATAAATTTTTGTGGTCGTAAATTATACTTAGTCAAGAAGAATGATGTTTTTAAATTGTGATTACGGTCTGTTGGCTTATATTTTACACACATGGATTTTCAGATTTAGTATAATTACGACGTTCCTGATTCAGGTCTTAATTTTATTCAAAAGCAAGAATTTTTATGTACATAGAGAGAAAGGAGAGTTAACAGTCACTATTCGTAATATTGTCTATTACAAATACAGTCCGAATAAAGTTTTTTACAGTATTAAAAAACAAATTTATACAGATCAAATATAACTGTTTTAAAAGTAACTTGAAATAAGATAATCATAATCTTATATTTGTTTTAAATTTAAGACATTGACAGAGGCCATCTTGTTGATATTTTTACCATTTATTATTAATTATTTATTATCAATAATTTAAATTGACAACAAGAATAAATATGATGTTCAAAATGAACATAGCAGAGGATTAATTTGTAGATTAAAAACAATTCTATAATAATCGAGAACGTTTAAAAGCTTACCTTTCGCTTAGATGCAGCGATCCTCTGGTCCCTAGCATCCTCTGCCTCACCAGGGGTTCTTTTCCCCCACACTGCGATAGCTATCCTGCTGTAAGTATAGATGAGAACAGCCAACGGGAAAAAGTACTGCAGAATCATGAGAGCCATGCTGTAGTAATATCTTTGAGTATTAGTTTCCCAGGCTTCCATGCAAGCATATTTGTCCGTGATATTTACCCAATCTTCTGGTTGACCGAGTTTTGACATAATAGCAGTCGGAAGAGGCGTAAGTAATGACACCACCCAGACAAGAAGAATTATACATTTTGCTTGAAGCTTCGACATCCGGGGCCTCAGTGGATACAAGATAGCAGTGTACCTGTCGAAGCTGATGGCTACCAGGGTATACGCACTGATGAATACAGATACTGCCTGAGCATACGAGACCAGAACGCACATAACGCCGCCAAACGGCCAGTACTGCAACAATAAATTAGACACAAAGCCGAAAGGAATACATAAACAAGCCATGAGAATATCACCGATGGCCAAATTCACAATAAATAAGTTGGTCACTGTATGCATTCGCTGAAAAGCAAACACAATATAGCAGACGATGCCATTGCCGCCTACTGCCGCAACGCAGATAACGATGTACATGACGTACATCACTGCTTCCACGGACTTTGGAACACCAGAACCGTTGGTCGCATTTTGTCCATAAAGATTGTTGGTCTCATTGTAACCGAATTCCGTTGTCCACTCAGCTGAGTCCACAATATGTTGATGGGTAAGATTGGAAAATTCCATACTGAAGAACACAAATTAAGAGGATAGTCCTCTTCATCTGGTATCCAAGAAGTTCATATCACTGATTCATTGATATATCCACCTGTACACTAAATAGAAAGGAGATAATGTAGCAAGCCTAATTTTATTCAACTAATATAATGAATATACATAACGGTGCTGACATACTTAGTATGTCTTTGTTGACATACTAAAATTAATGGCCTATAGACCAACAATATTAAGACTGATTTTTATAAATCAAATTTATATTCGGAGGAAACCTAAGATAATATTCCATTATAGCAAGATGTGTAAAAATGTAGTTCTTAAGAATGCTCATGCTTTCATTCTCTGATAATAAGAGAATTTGAAATTAATCTTGTGGAGATTGATTCTCAGACATTAATTCGATAGCGCAGGTTGAAGAAATGCAAAGGAAAAAAAACCCGAAAGATTGTAGCAAATAAATATATAGTATAATTTATATTTAATAAATTTAAAATTTCTAGTAAGAAATGTGTTTCTAGAATGATAGCATATATACGTTTTTTTTTTTTTTCATGCTAATTCTTATTTTCAGTTAATAGCTTATTTGCAGTTCGTTCCAAAACAACTATTCAAAGATATTGTTTAGACACTCCCTCGAAAAAATATGATTATTATATACATCCAAATTGGAGCCTGTTATAATTTAATTAATAATTTAAATTATGCCTTTATTTACAAGATGATAACAGTATATTTTATAAAATGAATAACAGAATATTTTATGAAATGAATAACAGTATTATTTATGAAATGATAACAATATATTTTCCTATATCTGGTGTATTTGTAATTTTGTAATATATTCTTCTAAAGGAGTAATATTTAATTATTACCCATATTTTTGAATAAAATTATTTTATCAATATTGTTTATAATATATAAATAGAAAATAATAATGCACAGAAAATCTTTGTCGGTTATAAGAATGAAAACTGGATATTTGATATCAAATTTGACTATTAAAGTTAAAATTCCATATATGACGCAAAATATTCTTGATATTCGGATTATTTTGCTGTTTCAGAACGGATCTGCTTATATAGCAATTCGCATGAAACAGAAATACCACTGATTTACCTGACTTCTAAAACTCAAAACAACTTGGAATTGTTATTTAGTAAATAGAAGCAGTTTGGACATGTGATCAAAATCTGTCCACCTAGAGCGATAAGCAAACCGATTCTAAAAGCGCAAAACATAGAAATATATTTTAATCTGAGTAAAATATAAAATATTTTAATTTGAGTAAAATATAAAATAGAATAAAAATTAAAAAATAAAACACTTTAATCCAATTATAGAAAAGGCAATTATCCTTCAGAAACTCAGTATTCACGATTGTGCAACATATAATAAAAGGAATTTCTATTACCTTACCATTCAAACCTTATAGTCCTTATAAGAACTGCCTTAAAGGGGCGAAGCAAGAATGCTTTTCATATTCCCCGCTATCTGTAGAGGACAGTGTAGGATAAGGTGTTATTGAGCAATTAAAGCTCTGATCATGGCAGGAGGGTAACAGAAATAGCCGAGCCTCAGTTAGAACTTCATTGGCTACAGCATTGCCATCCATTACCCTCCAAGGGTAATGAACGAATCAATCACCGCATCTCACGGGCGATTGACCCACTCTAGTAATAATCTCCACCATTCAAACAATAGCAACCTTGACTACTTATAGTAATATGATATTAAATTTAGAAAGGCTTGTAATATTTGTATAACTTTGGAACTTAGTTGAATGGTTTTAAGTTGTTTTTGTGTATTTTCGAGAAATAAGGTTAATTATGTCATAAATATATAAATATTGAAACGTTTTTTATATTGTATGCATGGATAAACAACATTTTAACAATTACACCTAATTATATTTGAAAGCGTTCGCATATTTCTCGTTTTCATTGACAGGTATGCTCTTGGCAAGCCGAGGGAAAATTCGAATAGGATTTTCAGTCCAATACCCTTGGAGGGTAATGGATAGCAATGCTGTAGCCAATGAAGTTCTAACTGAGGCTCGGCTATTGCTGTTACCCTCCTGCCATGATCAGAGCTTTAATTAATAGCTCAATAACACCTTATCCCTACACTGTTCTCTACAGATAACGGGGAATATGAAAAGCATTCTTGCTTCGCCCCTTTAAGCCAGTCCTTATAAGGACTATAAGGTATGCTCTTGTATAAGTATTTGGAAATCGTTCACGAAATTTTGATGCACTGCATGCGATACATAAGCCGTTATTAATATCAGTAAAAGGATCTTGGTGTGGGAGAGGACACACTAAGCAGTTAATCACATTTGATAGATGTGGTGGTATGACGTCTCGACTATCTCATGAATCTAGAAACCTGTAAGATTTCGGAATTGGTAGCTTGACGACAACAGAGCTCGCTGATAGAAGTCAATCAAACGCGTATTCACTTGATAAGAAAAAAAAAAACTTAGACTTCGGGGATTCTTTGTGTAAAGGCAAAGATTTTTGATCTTACTCCGATGTCACATCTTTTGGTGAATCTATATATATATATAGTCATCAACAAAACGTTTCCAGACGTTTTTACCTTTCCTTTATTGGAATATATGGAAATTCTCTGTTAAATGTCTTTGAAATTAGCCTAAACTAGCACACCATTTATTCAGCAAGCCGTCATTCTTTAAATTATTATTTTTAAAAATCTTCTTTATTGTAATGTATTGTAAAAAATAATCAGTTCTGCTTAGATCTAGATTGAAAGTTAAGAATTGTGAACATAATAATAGTAAACATACGGCCTTATTAAAATTGCAATAACTGTTCTTTTATTTTTTATGTTTAACAGTTTATTATCATTCCCATCACGTATACAACATATTTATATTATACAATTCAATATACAGTATTATACAACACAGTTCGAGTATTACCATCGTTTTCTGTTGGTAATTACACTTATTTTTGGCTTCTATTTGTATATATAAATGTTTCCTTATATATACAAATAGAGTAAAATATATTGCGGATAGTTTTCGTAATTTATAATAAATTACTGGTTTTAGTGATAAAGTAAGTTAGTTTGCGTATATATATGTAACCAAAGGCCGTAGCCATACTGATTACTAGAGAATTAAATTCGCTCGAAACAGTCACTGCGAGTCCAGTGACCGTATCTATTGAGGGCTCACCTTACACGGTTTGATTTTATGTACATGTCAATATATTAGTCTCCTAAGTGAATGAACTAGTTAGTTCTAGTTCATTCACTTAGATTGTTGTAATAGTCTCCACCCCAACAGGTGATGTCATATTGCAGTGAGGAATTTACCCAGGAATAGTATAAGCATCTTAAGAATGCTGCATTTACAAATTTTTTAACATCCTTAAAGTCCTTAAAAGGACTGGCTTGAAGGGGCGAAGCAAGAATGCTTTTCATCTTCCCCGTTATCTGTAGAGGACAGTGTAAGGATAAGGTGTTATTGAGCTATTACAGCTCTGATCATGGCAGGAGGGTAACAGCAATAGCCGAGCCTCGGTTAGAACTTCATTGGCTACAGCATTGCCATTCATTACCCTCTCAAGGTGGTAACCTGGAATTCAATATACCCCTCTAATTTTTTAACATAATATATTCTATTAATTATGAACCTAAACATATTTGTTAAGAAAGTGGTGTGGGAGTTCCACTTCATATTGCTATCGATATGGAGGTCCAAATACTTGACTTTTTTTCTTTTTTTTTTGATTAAGCTATAGGTTACAATTTAGGATGTCACTACATTTCCTTTCATGTCATTTTATGGTTATATCGTGGTCTAGCTTATCTGTTAACGTGAAGTACATATATCTCGTTTTATCGGTATTAATGTTAAGTCCATTATTGCTGAACTATTTACTTAGTTTTAACATATCAAAATAATTTTCGGTGTATATTAATGTCGTGTTGTCCGCGAAGGATATTATTTTGCCAAAAAGTTTATATTTACATAAATTATTAACATATATTAAAAATAGGATGGGTCCTAGTACAGACCCTTGTGAGACTCCGTATTTTATTATTTTTGTTGCGCTACTGAATGTGCCGTATCTGGTATATTGTTTTCTATTATTCAGATAGGATCTGAACCAATCACTAGTAATTCCTCTGATGCTGTATTTGGACATTTTCAGTAGCCATAGGTCATGATAAACACAGTCGAACGCCTTAGATTATATCAATAAAAATGGCTGCTGTGTGCATTCCTTTATTTATTCCACTACAGACCGTTTTAAGAAACTCCAATAGCGCTTTTTCGGTATTGTATCCAGATCTAAACCCATATTGATTAATTTCGAAAGGATATGGTATTTAACCCCTTAACATACAAAGACGTCTGTGACACGTCTTTTCTTTATTGCACCAAAATTGATATTGAATTTTGGTTTCATATATAAATACAACCGAATATGGACGCTAGACAATCTTGTCCCTAAGATGAAAAGCCAAATGACTATTTTTTCTGGCGAAGTTAATTAAATTAAGGGGATAAAAATCCCTTATTATTTTATAGCCAGTATGCGAAACTCTAAGATCGAAAACTACGATCTAAGATTTTCATGCTGAAAAACTATCGGCGAATCCAAGCGTAAGTGACCACCTGGTAGTACAACACCAAGGCAACTCGAAGCAAAAGTGGTGCAAGCTCCTTCACTATCCTTGATATTTTTCTCATAATGTAAAAACACACAGCTCCTAGGAGATGTAATACTGCTTTACATTATGAGGAGAGGTCACTACCCAGACCGGTTTCAACCTTTTTTGAGGTCTCATCAGTGAGTAGTTAGACCTGGATGATATCAAAGTCCTTATATCCTTATAAGGACTGGCTTAAAGGGGCGAAGCAAGAATGCTTTTCATCTTCCCCGTTATCTGTAGAGGACAGTGTAGGGATAAGGTGTTATTGAGCTATTAAAGCTCTGATCATGGCAGGAGGGTAACAGCAATAGCCGAGCGTCAGTTAGAACTTCATTGGCTACAACATTACCATCCATTACCCTCCAAGGGTATTAATCACCGCATCTCACCGTCGATTAACTCTTTCGACCTGGCCATGATATTAAAGTTTAAGTGAAAAGAACTTACATACCTTCACTACACGAATGCCAGAAAGGTGTGCCCCTATATTATATTATAACTTATTATATTATAACTAAGATGAAAAGTCAAACGGCTATTTTTTCTGGCGAAGTTAATTTGCTCTTAAATAATAAGGGATTTTTATCCCCTTAATTTAATTAACTTCGCCAGAAAAAATAGCCGCTTGGCTTTTTCATCTTAGTTATAATATAATATAATATAATATATGGGCACACCTTTCTGGCGTTCGTATAGTGAAGGTATGTAAGTTCTTTTCACTTAAACTTTGCTACCAGACCGGTGGCATTTTAAGAAGACATCTAGAGTCCTTTTTAGGACTTCCAGGGTAACGGATGGCAATGCTTAGCTAGTGAAGTTTTAACTGAGGCTCGGCTATTGCCGTTACCCAGCCATGACTAGAGCTTTTAGCTCAATAACACCCCATTCACACAGATTTTCTTCATTCAGATGACGGCATAAAGAGTCAAGGACTCAGTCCATCTCCCAGTTCTTTTAAGAACTTTGATATCATCATCCAGGTCTAGCTACTCACTGATGACACTTCAAAAAAGATTGAAACCGGTCTGGGTAGTGACCTCTCCTCATAATGTAAAGCAGTATTACATCTCCTAGGAGTTTTGTGTTTTTACATTATGAGAAAAATATCAAGGATAGTGAGGGAAGTTGCTCCACCTTTGCTTCGAGTTACCTTGGTGTTGTACTACCAGGTGGACACTTACGCTTGGATTCGTCGATAGTTTTTCGGCATGAAACTCTTAGATCGTAGTTTTCGAGATTAGAGTTTCGCATACTGGCTGTAAAATAATAAGGGATTTTTATTCCCTTAATTTAATCTTGTGCCTATTTCCTTTCAGCAGAGAAAAGTTGCTAACAGCGTGTATCGGCTATTTCGTTTGCGTTTACACAAATTCATCATTATTTGAAAAATAATGATGAATTTGATCCCGGAAATCACCCTCGCCCAAAACTTGCCCAAAAATTGGCAGAAAAACAACCGCTTTCTGATTTTTAATTGGTACGTTAAGGGGTTAAATAGGCTATTTAAGCGTTTTTTTTTATTAGAATTTCAATAACCTTTGAGATTGTGGATAGTATAGACATTGTCTGTAATTTTTCATTTCATGTCTGTTACCTCCTTTATGTAGAGGTACAACTGAAGCAGTCTTTAAGTGTTCTATAAATTTTCCGTATTCAAAGGATTTATTAATGATATTTGTAAAGAACTGTAATTTGTATTTAATGATAATCTTTAGTTTTTTGACATTTATATTATCACTTCCTTTTTTTTTCCTCTTTTTGAAATCCGATTACTACACTCTTTATCTCATCTTCGTTTACTGCGTGTAGATACATGGAATTCTTAACCCATAGAAGGTTACTCACGTAATTTGTCCTTTCTACAGGGTCGAAATCACAACCACCATAGTTTGTAAAGTGGTTGTTCATTTTGTTGGCTTTTGAGGGCCAGAGGGCAATGACATCGGTGATGTCATTGCCCTCTGGGAATTCGCGTGTTTTGTGTGACCTATTTTCATATTAACCAACCTCCACTCTTTACTTTTATCATTATTACAAGAAAGAAATTTCGATAGAAGAAAATGTTCTTTTGTCTGTTTTATATTTTCTTTTAGATGTTTTTATAGCGAAATTTTTGTAGTCGTGTTCAAGCATTAAATTATAGGGATTTTTCCTATTCTTATGATAGAGCTTCTCTTTTGTCCTTATCATATTTTTTAGTTCACCTGTTATCCAGCATGTGTAAACATTCTTTTTTGTAGTAACTCTTTTGTGATATTGCGATTTGCTGTCTGCATATTTAATCATTTTGATAAATTCCTCATTTAGCTGATTTGTGTCTAATATGTCGGTTTGAGGCAGTTGATGATGTTTTATGTAGTTCTCAAATTTATTATAATTGGTGCCTATTTCGAATTTTTTATGACTATCTGCACAGCTCGTGTCAACGCTATTAGGTAAGGATAGTTTCAACAGTATCGAATGGTGATCTGTTATTTTGCTAAAGTAGATTGCAGAGAATACCTCATAGGCCATTCTGTTTCTTATGAATATATGATCAATGCAACTTGCTGAGTTGGTCGCTTCTCTCGTATTGCCATCGATGGAAGCAAGAAACCCATGAGTAGATAATATTTTTTTTTAGTTTAGGATTATTTAGCTCTGATAGACAGATATCGACTGGGCCATCGTGTGCACGGTATATAGCAAATATAAGTATATTCATTGCTGTGTCGTAAATTATTACAGTTTCAGCACTTTGTATTTTTGATTCCTGTCTATGAAATTTATAAATATTTTTTTCTAGCATATAGAATTAATCCACCTGAACGATTATAGTCGCGACAAGCATAATAGGTGTCGTAATCTGCGAGAGTATAACGACTAACCTCAAGTTGTTTGATCCATATTTCACTTAAGACTAGTACATCTATATATGATTGGATTTCTGTGAAAAGTAACATAAAATTATCAAAATTTGACCTTATCGACCTAATATTAACATGATATATGTTGAAATTGTTCAGCTGTAATCTTGAGTTTTCTTGCCTCCGCCATCCATTTATTTTTAATAATCTTGCGTTCTAGTTGAATAGTAACTAGCTTGATATCTGTTTTTCTGCTGGTGGGTACTCAGTGGACGTGCAAGATGTTTTCCCTTTTTACCCCAAGTAGATTCAGTAGTTTTTCAGTTATAGTATGCAAGTTTTCATTCCGATCTTCTGGTAGATCGTTTAATTCGAAATTGTTCAACCTGGAGCACCGCTGAATTTCATTAACTTCCCATTTCAGTTCGTTCATTTGAGCTTTTCAGTATTTTATTTTTGTTTGTTAGTTCTGTGTTTTTAGTGCACAGATCCTTAATTAGTTTTTCATTGCATCCGGCTTTGTTCTTTAGATCTTGAATGCATACAAAACTCCACTCCACCGGTGCTTTCAGTTCATTTATTTCAGCATTAAATAGTACTTCCAATTCCTTTCTTATCGCGGAGTTATCGTCTTTAATTTCTACTTTGATGCCATTTAGCTCTTCTAAAATCTGTTCCCTAAAGTTTCTTAGGAAAATCCTCAAGTCAGCTTCTCCGTAGTCTTTGTTTACTGCTTTAGTTAAATCTAAACCGTCGCTGCTTCTATTTAGTTTCCTTGTAGTTTTGAGGTCGTTTTGGGGAGAAGTATTAATACAACTCTGACATTTCCATTTTCATTTCTTGTCCTTAGACATTTATCGAAAGATAGATTCTGTTACACCTATACATGCAGGATGATAATATTCGCGACATTCAAAAGAACATTGCAGTACTTCGTTTTTGTCTATCTTACCTTTGCAGCTTTTGCAGTTGGCGACGGACATGATCGGCTGTTGACCTTGAAGGAGGATTAGTAGGTATCGTTTAGTTGAGGATGGCGGTCGTCTCAGCAAGTGGCACGAAGGCTTATATGGCGTCAGTAACTATGGTCTTTGTTCTGCTGTAGCTTGACGCTGGTAGCTTGAATTTTGAAGAACTAGTTTTACAGGAACCACTGGATCGATTTCGATCATTAACGAGTATACTTTTTCAGATTACTGAGACTTTGAGCACATTTTAAAGGTGATTATATTAAGGCAATTACATTTAAGTTTAGAACAGGAGCAGATTCGGCAACAGGTATTCACTCTGCGCCCTCTAGCGACTTGTATGTAGATCAGAATTATTTTAATAACTGCTGTTTTACTCTTAACCGTAGACCCACACTGAATAGGTCTGCGAAGCCAAAGTCAACGGATTCAGGTGGACAAAAAAACTGAGTTTCTGTGATAAAAAAACAAAACAAAAAACTCTGCTACCACCACCGTATAAGATCCGGCTAACATCACTTTCAGATGAATAGTCCACATAAAGGTTTTTCTCGTCGCAGACGAGACTCAAACGAGGGTCTTTCTAGCCAAAGCGCATTGTACTATAACATTAAACGATTAAACTATAAAATAATAATAATAGATTTATAAAAAAGTACAAAGTAATTAAATTATAAATTTAAATTAATATGTATTAATTAAATCATAAATGTAACTTTTAATATTATAATTATTCTTTAATATATTTTAATTTTGATGACTGCTGAGTTTATTTGATCAAAATATATTGAGATTAATATCAAAGTCAGGCTTTCGATAATTCAGTGAATGTTTTATGAATCCAGATTTTACAAGATTCAAATATGTCTTTTTGGGTAGTTTTGAGCAGGATAAAAACCAAGGTTTCTGGAAGAGAAATTCACAGTCTTCGTGTGTCTAACTCAATTCGAAGGCTGGAAAGTTCATGTGAATGTTTCCCCTCATCCTGAATAGCTACAAACTTTGAGCAACTATAGAATTTCAATCCAGATTTTCCAATAAGCAAGTGTTCTTCTCACTTGGCTTAAAATAGGCGCTTAAAATATTATGATAATACAGACAAGGTCTAAGGGGTGGAGTGGCATTTTAAATGCCGTAAATATTTTCCAAACCATACTACATCCATTCCATAAAATAGGTCATTTTATGGAATGGATAGCAACATGAATGAATGTCATAGCAACATTTCAAATAAATAAACAAAACAAAATAAAAATAAAACAGCGTCGCTACGCCGTTAGATACTTTTTATGGGTTACATAAAGGAAAAATTGTGCGCATCTAGTGACCAATCGACAAGAGTAAACTACATCTGTAGTCATTTCGGAAATATTGCAACACACGAGACAAGAGCTGATGTATTATGGATGTATACTGAGCTACACATGGAGCTGATATTGTTATGAACAGCTGTATTTTAATTTTTCCAATTACATTTAACACTTACATGCTTTGGATGACTAAGAGGTAAATAAAATTCGGGAACTCTGTTATAGATACCAAACATGATAATTTTTTCACGGCACTTTAGTCCAATAAGCAGGATTATTTCATCGCCCGTCTACTATTACATGTGTGTGTGTGTGTGTGTGTGTGTGTGTGTGTGTGCGCGTGCGTGTGTGTGTGTGTGTGTGTGTGTGTGTGTGTGTGTGTGTGTGTGTGTGTGTGTGTGTGTGTGTGTGTGTGTGTGTGTGTGTGTGTGTGTGTGCGTGTGCGTGTGCGCGTGCGCGTGTGCGTG